>NW_018392756.1:7420-9271 GCF_900095145.1 Mus pahari | reverse complement strand
GAAGGGGTGTTGGATTTTTGTCAAATGCTTTCTCAGCATCTAACGAGATGATCATGTGGTTTTTGTCTTTGAGTTTGTTTATATAGTGGATTACGTTGATGGATTTCCATATATTAAACCATCTCTGCATCCCTGGGATGAAGCCTATTTGATCGTGGTGAATGACCATTTTGATGTGTTTTTTGATTCAGTTGGCAAGAATTTTATTGAGCATTTTTTTATCGATAATCATAAGGGAAATTGGTCTGAAGTTCTCTTTCTTTGTTGGGTCTTTATGTGGTTTAGGTATAAGCTTAATTGTAGCTACATAGAAGGAATTGGGTAGAGTACCATCTGTTTCTATTTTGTGGTTGGGAGACTATTAATGACTGCTTCCATTTCTTTAGGGTTTGTGGAAATATTTAGATGGTTTATCTGATCCTGTTTTAACCTTGGCACCTTGTATATGTCTATAAAATTGTCCATTTCATCCAGATTTTCAAGTTTAGTTGAGCATAAACTTTTATAGTAGGATCTGATGATTTTTTGGATTTCGACGATTTCTGTTGTTATGGCTCCCTTTTCATTTCTGATTTTATTAATTTGGATATTGTCTTTGTGCCCTTGGCTAGTCTGGCTAAGTGTTTATATATCTTGTTGATTTTCTCAAAGAACCAGCTCCTGATTTGGTTGATTCTTTGTATAGTTCTTTTCGTTTCTATTCTGTTGATTTCAGCCCTGAGTTTAATTATTTTCTGCCTTCTACTCCTCTTTGGTGTATTTGCTTCTTTTTGTTTTAAAGCTTTCACATGTGCTGTTAAGCTGCTAGTGTAAGCTCTCTCCAGTTTCCTTTTGCAAGCACTTAGAGCTATTAGTTTTCCTCTTAGCACTGCTTTCATTATGTCCCATAAGTTTTGGTATGTTGTGTTTTCATTTTCATTAAATTCTAAAAAGACTTTAATTTCTTTTTTATTTCTCCCTTGACCAAGTTATAGACTAGAGCATTGTTCAACTTCCATGTGTATGTGTTTTCAGATGTTTTTGGTGGAATTTAAGACCAGCCTTAGTCCATGGTGATCTGATAGGGAACATGGGATTATTTCAGTCTTCTTGTATCTGTTGAGGTCTGTTTTGTGGTTAATTATATAGTCGATTTTAGAGAATGTACCATGAGTTGCTGAGAAGAAAGTACATTCTTTTGCTTTAGGATGAAATGTTCTATAAATATCTGTTAGGTTCATTTAGTTCATAACTTCTGTGACTTTCAATGTGTCTCTCTTTAGTTTCTGTTTCCATGATCTGGCTATTGCTGAGAGTGGGGTGTTCAACTCTCCCATGATTATTCGTGGGGTGGGATGGGTGCTTTGAGGCTTAGTAAAGTTTCTTTTATGAATGTTGGTACCCTTGCCTTTGGAACATAGATGTTCAGAATTGAGAGTTCATCCTGGTAGATTTTTCCTTTGACCAGTATGAACTGTCATTCCTTATCCTTTTTTATAACTTTTGATTGAATGTCGATTTTATTTGATATTAGAATGGCTACTCCAGCTTGTTGATTGGTACCATTTGCTTGGAAAATTCTTTTTTTTAATATTAATGAATTTGATCATTGATATTTATTATTGTATAAATAATTAATTTATAGTAATTATTTTTGCAAGTAATAAAAAAGGCGTTATGCTTTAATACACATTAATATTAGAGTTAATGCACTATTTTATTAGATATATTCTTTATTTACATTTCAAATGCTATCCCGAAAGTTCCCTATACCCTTCCCCCGCCCCTGCTCCCCTACCCACCCACTCCCACTTCTTGGCCCTGGCATTCCCCTGTGCTGGGTCATATAAAGTTTGCAAGACCAAGGTGCCT
>NW_018392756.1:0-6648 GCF_900095145.1 Mus pahari | reverse complement strand
CTTTCCCAATCTGTTGGTGGCCCTTTTGTCTTGTTGACAGTGTCTTTTGCCTTACAGAAGTTTTGCAATTTTATGAGGTCCCATTTGTCAATTCTTGATTTTACAGCACAAGCCATTGCTGTTCTGTTTGGAAATTTTTTCCCTGTGCCCATATCTTCGAGGCTTTTCCCCACTTTCTCCTCTATCAATTTCAGTGTTTCTGGTTTATGTGGAGGTCTTTGATCCACTTAGACTTGAGCTTTGTACAAGGAGATAAGAATGGATCAATTCTCATTCTTCTACATGCTAACCGCCAGTTGTGCCAGCACCATTTGTTGAAAATTGTATTCCAATCTTTTACTCTGAGGTAGTGTCTGTCTTTGTCACTGAGGTACATTTCCTGTATGCAGCAAAATCCTGGATCCTCTTTATGCATCCAGTCTGTTAGTCTATGTCTTTTTATTGGGGAATTGAGTCCATTGATGTTAAGCGATATTAAGGAGAAGTGATTGTTATTCCCTGTTATTTTTGTTTTTAGAGGTGGTATTATGTTTGTGTGCCTATGTTCTTTTGGATTTGTTGAAAGATTACTTTCTTGCTTTTTCTAGGGTGTAGTTTCCTTCTTGTGTTGGCATTTTCCATCTATTATCCTTTGTAGGGCTGGATTTGTGGAAAGATATCATGTAAATTTGGTTTTGTCATGGAATTACCTTGGTTTCTTCATCTATGGTAATTGAGAGCTTTGCTGGGTATAGTAGTCTGGGCTGCCATTTGTGTTCTCTTAGGGTCTGTATGATATCTGCTCAGGATCTTCTGGCTTTCATAGTCTCTGGTGTTATTTTGGTAGGTCTTCCTTTATGTGTAACTTGACCCTTTTCCCTTACTGCTTTCAATATTCTTTCTTTAGTTAATGTATTTGGTGTTTTGATTATTATGTGATGAGAGGAATTTCTTTTCTTTTCTGGTCCAGTCTATTTAGAGTTCTGTAGACTTCTTGTATGTTCATGGGCATCTCTTTCTATATTCTAGGGTAATTTTTTTCTATAATTTTGTTGAAGATATTTGCTGGCCCTTTAAGTTGAGAATCTTCACTCTCTTCTTTACCTATTATCCTTAGGTTTGGTCTTCTCATGGTGTCCTGGATTTCCTGGATGTTTTGGGGTTAGGATCTTTTTGCTTTTTGCATTTTCTTTGACTGTTGTGTCAATGTTTTCTTATGGTATCTTCTGCACCTGAGAGTCTCTCTTCTATCTCTTGTATTCTGTTGGTGATGCTTGCATCTATGACTCCTGATCTCTTTCCTAGGTTTTCTAACTCCAGGGTTGTCTCCCTTGTGACTTTTTTATTGTTTCTATTTCCATTTTTAGATCTTGGATAGTTCATTTCCTTCGCCTGTTTGAGTTTTCCTGTAATTGTTTAAGGGATTTTTATGTTTCCTCTTTAAGGGCTTCTACCTATTTACTATATCTCCTGTATATCTTTAAATCAGTTATTTATGTCCTTCTTAAAGTCCTCCATCATCATCATGAGAAGTGACTTTAGATCTGCATCTTGCTTTTCCAGTGTGATGGTGTGTCCAGGACTTGCTATGGTAGCAGAATTGGGTTTTGAGGATGCCAGGTAACCTTGGTTTCTGTTGCTTATGTTCTTACACTTGCCTCCTGCCATCTGATTATCTCTAGTGCTACCTGTCCTCACTAAATCTGACTGGAGCCTGTCCTTGCTGTAATCCTGGTTGAGTCAGAACTCCTCAGAGTCCAGCTGTCTCTGTGATCCTTTGATTCCTGGATTCTGTGATCCCGAGATTTTGGGTATACCAGAGTTCCTGGGAGTCAAACTACCTCTGAGACCCCGAGACCTTGTGTAATCAAGCTCCTGGGATCCTAGAATCCTAAGATCCTGGGCATGCTAGAGTACCTGGGATTGAAGCCTCCTCTGGGGACTGCCGCCAAGTTTGTGCCCAGGGTAGACTGACTGGGACATTGGATTATTGTGAGAGGCCTTTACTGCTTCTAATGAGATGATCGTGTTGTTTCTATTCTTCAGTCTGTTTATTTGATAAACTTTTATTGATTTATATTCATGCATCACTGGGATAAATGCATCTTGACCATAATGGATAATCTTGTTGATGTGTTCTTCAACTTGGTTTTCAAATCTTGGGAATTTTAGTACCTAATATTCATGAGATAAATTGATACAATTTTTATTAAATAAAAATATTTATTTAATAAAATATTATTAATAAATATAATTATTTTATTAAATATTAATTTATTTAATAAAAATATTAATAAATAAGATATAATTTTATTTTTTGTTGAATCTCTGTGTTTTGAGTATCAGCATAATATTAGCTTCATAAAAAGAGCTTAGAAACATTCATTTTTTGAATGTTTTCTATTTTTTGAAATAACTTGGAGTGTTAGTGTTATTTCTTCTTTGAAGAAAAATTTTAATTTAAAAGACTGACCATCTTTTCAACAGAGAATAAGATTAGAAAGCTAGGAGTTAGTTTAAATAGATCAATAATGACACTGAGACTTAAGAAGTCTGATTTCCTTCTGACAGAAAAGTAGAAACAGGTGATTATTTTTCAGCAGAGAACATATGGTACAACCTATGTTCTCTGGACAATAGTCAAGATTAGAAGGGGTGAGTCCTGGGCAAGGGGGATTTATTTAAAACCACTCCAACAGTCTGAGTAGGCGATTACAAAGGTGTGAATGAGCTCATGTTGCTAGAGGTAGAAAAGAGGACCCCAAGAACTATAGTGTTCATTACTTAAGAGTGACAAGGTAGCTGAGGGGCACATGAATGCCTATAATCCAGCATTTGGTGAGCTCAAGAACATGTCCTTCTCAAGTTTTCCTAATCTCCTTCCTCCTCCATGTTTTACCAACTTTGTGAACAGTTGGTGGGAAAAAATCCCATTTGTAGACTGTTGTAATGGTTTGTATCTATTTAACCCAAGGAGTGGCACTATTTAGAGGTGTGGCCTTGTTTGAGTAGATGTTGCCTTGTTGGAGTAGGTATGTCACTGTGAGAGTGGGCTAGTGCCTAGACCCAAATATCTTCAATCACTAACAACCAGGGCAATATGTCTTCACAAGACCCAGTGACACCTTCCAGTTGGTGCCAGCACCTGGTCACCTTAGGCAAAGAATCAACAGTCACCCCCACGGTCCCCAGAGGACTCTCCACACGATCTTAGGATCACCGATGAGTGGAACACAACATCGGTTCCAATTCAATCGTGAGGGACTTGAGACAGCAGTAAAGAAGCAGAAAACCAGCCTGAGCAGGGGCACAAGTCCCTTCCAGTCAGAGCCAGCACCGGGTTACCTTGGGCGCGGAATCGGCAGACACCACCACAGTCACCAAAGGACTCTCCATGCAATCCTAGGATCAGTGGAACACAACATCTGTTCCAAACCAATTGTGACTGGCCTGTGACAACAGGAACAAGGACACCAGAGCCCTGCCTGACCAGAGGCTCTGGTTCCTTCTGATCGGTACTGGTTTACCTTGGTTTCAAACAGACCAGAAGCTCCATGGTCCTCAAAGGAGACACTATTTCCAGGCACAGTAACACACCCAGGATCTTAGGATAACCAGATCCCAGGAAAACAGGAGATTGGTCACACCAGGATTTCAGGGTCTCAGAGGAAGCTGGCCTGCCAAGAACTCTGACACACCCAGAATGTCAGGCTCACAGGAGCCCACAATCAAAGGATCACAGAGAAATCTTGACTCTGAGGAGTCCTGAATCAACTGGGATTATAGGAAGGACAGGCTTCAAACAGATATATTGAGGGCAGCAAGCACTTGAGATAATCAGATGGCAGGAGGCAAGCATAAAAACAGAATCAACAGAAACCAAGGTTAGTTACCATCATCAAAAACAAACTTTCCCACCATAGAAAGTCCTGGATACACCATCACACCAGAAAAGCAAGACATGGATCTAAAGTCACTTGTCATAATGATGATGGAGGACTTTAAGAAGGAAATACAGAAAAAAACACGGGTAAACAGCTAGAAGCCCTAAAAGAAGAAACACAAAATCCCTTAGAGAGTTACAGGAAAACACTACCAAACAGGTGAAGGAATTGAACAAAATCATCCAAGATCTGAAAATGGAAGAAGAAACAATAAAGAAATCGCAAAGGGAGACAACTCTGGAGATAGAAATCCTGGGAAAGAAATCAGGAACCATAGATGCAAGCATCGCCAACAGAATACAAGAGATGAAAGAGAGAATCTCAGGTGCAGAAGAATCCATAGAAAACATGGACACAACAATCAAAGAAAATGCAAAATGCAAAAAGATCCTAACTCAAAACATCCAGGAAATCCAGGACACAATGAGAAGACCAAACCTAAGGATAATAGGTATAGATGAGAATGAAGATTTTCAACTTAAAGGGCCAGTAAATATCTTCAACAAAATTATAGAAGAAAACTTCCCCAACCTAAAGAAAGAGATGCCCATGAATATACAAGAAGCCTACAGAACTCCCAATAGACTGGACCAGAAAATAAATTCCTCCCGACCCATAATAATCAGAACAACAAATGAACTAAATAAAGACAGAATGGTAAAAGCAATAAAGGAAAAAGGTCAAGTAACACATAAAGGCAGACCTACTAGAATTACTCCAGACTTCTCACCAGAGACTATGAAAGCCAGAAGATCCTGGACAGATGTGATACAGACACTAAGAGAACACAAATGCCAGCCCAGGCTGCTATACCCAGTAAAACTCTCAATTACCATAGATGGAGAAACCAAAGTATTCCATGACAAAACCAAATTCATATAATATCTTTCCATGAATCCAGCCCTTCAAATGATAATAACAGGAAAACACCAATACATGGATGGAAATAACGCCCAAGAAAAAGTAAGAAAGTAATCCTTCAACAAACCTAAAAGAAGACAGCCACAAGAACAGAATCCCAACTCTAACAACAAAAATAATACAAAGCAAAAATTACATTTCCTTAATATCTCTTAGTATCAATGGACTCAATTCCCAAATAAAAACACATAGACTAGCAGACTGGATACGTAGACAGGACCTAACATTTTGCTGCATACAAGAAACCCACCTCAGGGAAAAAGAAAGATACTACCTCAGAGTGAAAGGCTGGAAAACAATTTCTCAAGGAAATGGTCCAAAGAAACAAGCTGGAGTAGCCATTCTAATATCTAATAAAATCAACTTCCAACCCAAAGTTATCAAAAAAGACAAGGAGGGACACATAATACTCAGCAAAGGTAAAAATCTTCCAAGATGAACTCTCAATTCTGAATATCTATGCTCCAAATGCAAGGGCAGCCACAATCATTAAAGAAACTTTAGTAAAGCTCAAAGCACACATTGCACCTCACACAATAATAGTGGGAGACTTGAATACCCCACTCTCATCAATGGACAGAGACTGGAAACAGAAACTAAACCAAGACACATTGAAACTAACAGAAGTTATGAAACAAATGGATTTAACAGATATCTATAGAACATTTTATCCTACAACAAAAAATATACCTTCTTCTCAGCACCTCATGGTACTTTCTCCCAAACTGACCATATAATTGGTCACTAAAGAGTCTCAATAGATACAAAAATATAGAAATTATCCTATGCATCCTATCAGATCACCACGGATTAAGGCTGATCTTAAATAACAACATGAATAATACAAAGCCAACATTCACGTGGAAGCTGAACAACACTCTCCTCAATGAAACCTTGATCAAGGAAGAAAAAGAAAGAAATTAAAGGCCTTTTAGAGTTTAATGAAAATGAATGCACAGCATACCCAAACTTATGGAACACAATGAAAGCAGTCCTAAGAGGAAAACTCATAGCTCTGAGTGCCTCCAAAAAGAAACTGGAAAGAGCATACACTAGCAGTTTGACAGCACACTGAAAAGCTCTAGGTCAAAGGGAAGCAAATTCACCCAAGAGGAATAGAAGGCTGGAAATAATCAACCTTAGGGCTGAAATCAACCAAATGGAAACAAAAAGAACTATTCAAATAATCAACCAAACCAGGAGCTGGTTCTTTAAGAAAATCAAAAAGATAGATAAACCCTTAGCCAGAATAACTAGAGAGCACCGGGACAGTATCCTTATTAACAAAATCAGAAATGAAAAGGGAGACATAACAACAGAACCTGAGGAAATCCAAAACACCATCAGATCCTTCTACAAAAGGCTATACTCAACTAAACTGGCAAACCTGGATGAAATGGACAACTTGCTAGACAGATACCAGGTACCAAAGTTAAATCAGNATCAGATTAACGATCTAAACAGTCCTATATCCCCTAAAGAAGTAGAAGCAGTCATCAATAGTCTCCCAACCAAAAAAAGCCCAGGACCAGATGGGTTTAGTGCAGGGTTCGATCAGACCTTCAAAGAAGACCTAATTCCAGTTCTTCTCAAACTATTCCACAAAATAGAAACAGAAGGTACTCTACCCAATTCATTCGACGAAGCCACAATTACTCTGATAACTAAACCACATCAAGACCCAACAAAGATAGAGAACTTCGGACCAATTTCCCTTATGAATATCAATGCAAAANTATTCAATAAAATTCTTGCTAACCGAATCCAAGAACACATCAAAATGATCATCCATCATGATCAAGTA
>NW_018392755.1:2416-3448 GCF_900095145.1 Mus pahari | reverse complement strand
TCTAAAGTAGACTCCATACTTAAGAGTAGTTGGCCCACAGAAATCAGTCTTAGTTAATTTCAAAGGAGAGGAGATTTAAAGNTTGAGTGAGTAGGGAGGGAGGGGCTGTATCTGGGAGGAGTAGAGGAGGTAAATTAAACTTGATCAAAATATAGTATGTGGAATTGTCAAAGATTTTCAAAAATATTTTTTAAAAAATCACATAATTTCAAAATGGTAGACATGTTGGCAATGCACCTTTTATCCTAGCTGTTGGGAAAGAAAGGCTTTTCAAAGCCTGAATTGTCCACATAACAAGTTTTTGTTTAGCTGGAGCTGCAAAGTGAGACATTGTTTCAAATAGCAGAAAATATAATCAGGAAATAAAACCAGCACATGAGGGTGACAGCAATACACCCTTGTGAAGAAACGGTCATATTAGCAAATGGACAGGATTACCCTATGTATGCTTCTGGGGATGCAAGGATGAAGGAAAGGTAATAAAGATTTATAATGGAATATTATTCAACTGTAAAAAGCATGGCANANTAAAATTGATGGGAATGGAGAATAATATGTGAAGAAAAATAAAACAGGCAAAGAAAACGTGATACCACATTAATCTCTCACATGTGGAAACTAGAAAACCCAATCAAAGTAGAATAATGATCAATAGACATGATGAATGGCAAAGGTGAGGGAAAGTTAAATAAGATAGATCACATGAGAACTGAGTACATTGAGACAAAAACATAAACTTTTGAGATCTGCATAGTGGAGTCATAGCATCCCACAATCATCTCCTATGTATATACAAATAATTAAAAGATAGCAGGTCAGAGCTTAAAAAAATAGAGATGATAAAGTCACAGAAAAAACATTTACTTAGGATATGTACAAACTTATTGAATGATCAACACATGTCCCATCAACATGTACAGTGACCTGCTATCACAAAAAACATTGATTGACACCAATAATGGCTGCACCATTTATTTACTATTGCCTAAAACATGTCACAGAAAATCCAGATATAAACAGAAAACACTATAG
>NW_018392755.1:0-1406 GCF_900095145.1 Mus pahari | reverse complement strand
TTGTGTGGTCTCCTGAGAACAGTCGGCAGAGGAAGGGTCTACATGTGCATCCTGTTACCCCAGCCTTCACCCCTTTATTTGGACATGTATCCTCATACATAATATTGGGCAGCTAATAATTTTTTTTCTGAGAAAGGATTTTGCTGTGTAGCCCTGGCTGTCCTGGAACTCACTCTGTAGACCAGTCTGGCCTTGAACTCAGAAATCTGCTTGCCTCTGCCTCCCAAGTGCTGGGATTAAAGGTGTGTGCCACCCCTGCCTGGCTGAAATTCATTTTCTTTAGGTGACTCCAAGTCATAGTATCCTGTCCTTCAGCAGACAGGGCAAGGCTAACACTATCAGGGCTTTGCTGGTGTTTTCAACTCCATAGAAGTTGCAGGCCAGTTTCTGTCCCTGAACAGTGGACTCTGGGCAATAGTGTAAGAAAAATCTCCTCTATGTCATTTCTCACCCTTCTGTGTGGATGTCACAGACCAACAAGACAGCATCCACGACTTACCTACTCATCTGAATGTATTTTAGGTTCATCTAAATCTGTTGGTTGCATTTCACACTGTGGGTGATGAATGGACAGATCCAGTTATGAACATAAGAGAAAACAACAGGCATGACTAAGCCCCCTGATTGTGATTAGACACTAGACATTTTGCTGTTTAAACAATGGAGCAGGACACCAAATCTTTCTATCATTTTCTGTTTTCTGACCTCTGACCCAGCACCTTTCATCAAACTCAGGACTCATTGAGAAGATAAGTTGTTGTCCTTTAATGGTGACATCCAAACACTAGGACTAATGTCACTTTTATAGTGAGATGTTTGTTTTGGAGCTCCACTACTAGCTAAAAGAGACACATAATGGAACTTAGGATTTAACTCACCTTTTTCTGTCACAGTGAATTCAGGTGACAGATGACTCCAACAAAGGTGCTCCCTGTATAGAGCACAGACTATTTTTTTTGCAAGCAGCAAGTCTTTGATGTCCCTCTGAAGCTCTGTCTTCCTTTGTGTAGAGGTCATTGATCTTCAGGATACATGTCATTTCTGAGACCAGTGGTAAGTGCTTGTCCTGGTGCCTCCTGGGATAGAAACTCAAGGAGAAAACTCTCAGGATCAATTAACAGAAACTTATGACTTAATGACATAAGCTCCCTGCAGACTTTTGGGAATGGCAATGGTCAGGGAAGTCACATACTGTGGGTACTACCTGCGTTGGAAGTGTTCCTGCTCTACAGCCTTGTTGTCATCAATCCTGTGCATGCACTGCTGTTACCATGTCCTGTATGGAAGTTCTCACCATGATACAAATTGACTACTATGTATTCTGCTGCTTGTTTCATCTGACTCACAGTTACTCACAATGTGTCTATTCTAAGTATCTTGTACTGCCCATCTCTCTCCTCCTCTCC
>NW_018392754.1:1286-3615 GCF_900095145.1 Mus pahari | reverse complement strand
ACTAATTATTCATTTACATGTTAGTGTCAGTCAGAATTCTTCTCATTTAGGGCTGAGATCCTGTGTCAATTTCCTTTTCCCAACTTGGGGATTTTATCTGTGTTGACTTGGTTCAGGCTCTATGCCTACAGTCACAGTCTCTGTGAATTCATATGTGTATGACTCCAGTTGTGACTGAAGAAACTCTTTCCTTGGAGCCCTACAACCACTCTGGCTCTTATGATCTGCTTAATTTTAAATGTTTTACTCTCAGTTTTTATCTCGATTTTACTCTATCATGTTTGTAAATTCCTCATACTATAAAGGCCCAATTCAAGTATCTTAGCCTCTACAATTAAATAAACCAAACACAATATTGAAATTTTGGAACACTTATGAATGAGAACATGCAGCACTTGCCTCATGGACATGGGTGAAATATTTGGTATATAATTTCCAGTTCCATATATTTATAGATCAGATAGTTCAAATTTTTTTATCATTGAGCAATATTCACTTTTCTATATGTACAAATTTGTCCTTCTTTATTTATGTTTTATTAGAAATTTGGGATGATTCCTTCCTCTATATTCTGTTAAATATTATGAATATCTTTCTGTGGATAAATGTGAATGTCTGAGCATCTCTACAATAAGATGTAGAGTCATTTGATTAGATTTGTGAGAGAGTTCTTGATGGGTAACAACATAATATTTTTATTTATATATTTTTTGGCCAATTTTCATAGGAATGTTATCATCCCAGGTAAGGGTGGTTAAAAGCCATGTTTAGAGAAGATACAGGGCCTAGCAGACCTCAGTTGTATTGCTAATGATCATGCTGTCAAACTGCATTATAAATATTTATGTTCATACCCAGTATATTGTCTGAGCCTTGATCCCAGAGGCTCATTGTGCTCTCTGTAATGACTGATGCAGACATTCATGAGTNGTTATAGTGTTGAGAAAGATTGTCAGAGTATTCAGCAACAGGTGATTCGATGATACCAGNCTCTCACCCAAGAATCAAAGACCTTCATAAAACATGAAAAAAGAATGTAAGATTCAGAGGATGGGGTTAAAGGACATGAAATTTTATCTCCAGGAATTTAACTGTTCTCAGAGCACACATGAACTATCAGTACCTAGATTTACCAGCACAGATGCACAGAAATCACACCATTTGAAAATTACCACTTGAGAGACCATGAAATGACTGAGTAATTAGACCTGCCTACTGGCAAACTTAGCAACATCAGTTAAATCCCTTAGAATTGAAGTACATAAGTCATTCTCTGAGGTAAATCTGTCCCATTTGGTTCAGGTGTATTCTGCTATCACCACTAAGAATAATGTAACAATTAAAAAATTACAATGAGGAAGGGAGGTACTCTTGAGGAACCACAGCAAGCTGGGGTTCTCTTGGCATTTGATGACTGGTGGGCAAAATAACATTTCCTTGTTTTGGGGAAGATTTCTGGAGGTTCACTCTTTACTAATGATGACTGTATCTATGTGTGTACAGTTAGTACTAATTAACCTCACTGTGTCACTTTTTAATGAAACAGAAGAGGTCAGGATGTTAGGAAAGAGACTTACTGGAAAGTTCCAAGTGGAACACAGGGGCCTAGTGGTGGTAGATTGTGGTGAGAGTTCAGAAAGTGTTGGCTGAGCATATTTCACATGTGATTGACAATTTCAAAGAGTAAAACTCCCTATGAAATCTAGAAATAACAATGTTACAAGTGTATAGAATATTCATAGAGTTATATTTTGTACATTGTGCATATTTTTCCTGTAACATCTTGTTCCTCCTATTTTCCTGTATTTCTACTAGACAATGGGAACATCTTTTTGTATTTACATATATACATAGATGTCTATAACAATGAAAAATATAAAAGCATATATATATATATATATATATATATATATATATATATAATTCCTGCATTAGTGGTAAAATCTTTGGAGACACATTTATAGTTTATATGTATAGTTTAGTTAATCATGATAGTGGTGTAATATTAATTGATGTGCAAATATTTTAACCATATGTACTTTTAGTCATTTTAGTGAATTTTGAAATATATAATCTGTGTGAAAGGAAATATTACTTGAGCATATCTGAAAGTTCTAATTCTCTAAAGTTAGCCATTTTTGGAATTTACCATCAAAATTATCCTCATCCTCATCATATAATGACCATCATCATCATCATCATCATCATCATCATCATCATCATCATCATCACAAAGCACCATCTGTAAGTCCATGTGTTAACATTGTCCCAAAGAGAAGCAACAGACTCAGGCCAAAAAGTTATTGAGAGCTGAGTCCCTGAAGTTACA
>NW_018392754.1:0-1251 GCF_900095145.1 Mus pahari | reverse complement strand
TTTCCTCTCCAGTTCTTCTCTGGATGGATAGGTTCTTAACTAAGAAATGCACTGCTCATGAACATGCAAATCACCCGAGTTTATGGCAGTAAATAGAGGGATGTCCACACCCTGAAAACCACCTATTACAACTGTCCTCTCCAAAGTCCCTGAACACACTGACTCTAACCATGGGATGGAGCTGGATCTTTCTCTTCCTCCTGTCAGCAACTGCAGGTAAGGGACTCACCATTTCCAAATCTGCAGAGGATACGGGGTCTGAGGTGACAATGACATCCACCATGCCTTTCTCCCCACAGGTGTCCACTCCCAGGTCAGCAGTCTGGAGCTGAGCTGGTGAAGCCTGGGGCCTCAGTGAAGATGTCCTGCAAGGCTTCTGGCTACATCTTCACCAGCTACTGGATGGACTGGGTGAAGCAGAGGCCTGGAGAGGGTCTAGAATGGATTGGAGCTATTGATCCTGGAAGTGGTGGTACTGTCTACAATGAGAAGTTCAAGGGCAAGGCCACTCTGACTGCAGACAAATCCTCCAGCACAGCCTACATGCAGCTCAACAGCTTGACATCTGAGGACTCTGCAGTCTATTTCCGTGCAAGACACAGTGTTACAACCACATCCTGAGTGTGTCAGAAACACTGGAGGAACAGGAAGCTGTGCCGGGACTGAGATGACAGAAAGATTAATCCTTAGTCTTGTGCAGAAATTATAATTTTGAATGTCTATTTATTTCCTCCTCCTCACAGTCCTATAGTGCCTTTGTCAACTTTGTAAATATCCATCTATGAGTAAGGTGATGATGTTTCAATAAACATAAAATTCTTCACACCTTCTGAATCTTTCACCAGTTACCACCTCCATTGATATTTCTTATTCAATAAAACAAAAAAGGGAAAAGCATGTTTGTGCATGATAAAAGTATCACTGGATCCTGAGTGACCAGAACTTTTTTGAAATTGTTGGGAATAATGTGTAATAGGAATTTGATCTATCAAATGCAAATCACCAACATTGGGCAAACAAACACTGCTTTATAGTCTTATGTAATTAGTGACCTCAAGTCTGTTAACTCTTGTCCAATGTTCCAGCAGAAAATCCAGTCTCTTAGAAGGTGTGAAATATTTATATCACAATGTAGAGGCATGCAAACATAATACATGTAGCTTATTCATAATATTCTATCACTTTTTATCAAACTCCTTTACCAACACAACGTATGTACCTGTTAAATAATGTAGTTTCTGAGATTATACA
>NW_018392753.1:0-3495 GCF_900095145.1 Mus pahari | reverse complement strand
AAAAAAAAAAAAAAAAAAAAAAAGAGTTTTACTGGGTATAGTAGCCAGGGCTGACATTTGTATTCTTTTAGGGTCTGCATGACATTTGTCCAGGATATTCTGGATTTTATCATCTCTGGTGAGAAGTCTGATGTAATTCTCATAGGTCTTCCTTTTTATGTTACTTGACTTTTTCCCGTAAAGCTTGCAATATTTTCTTTAGTTTTGCTGTACATTTATAAGTTTGATTAATATATGACAGGATGATTTTCTGTACTGGTCCAATCAATTTGGTGTGTTGTAGATTTCTTGGAAATTTATGACCATTTCTGTCTTTAGGTTGAGGACTTTTTTTTTCAATAATTTTGCTGATGATGTCTTCTGGGCCTTTGAACTGTTAATCCTCACCCTCTTCTCCTTCGATTATTCTTTAGTTTGTTCTTTTCATTGTGTCCTGAATTNGCTGAATGTTTTGAGTTAGGAGTTTTTACTGATTATATTTTCTTTGAGTGACTTTTTAATATCATCTATGGTATTTCCTTTGTCTGCATTTCTCTTTTCTATGNTCTGTTGGTGAGGTTTTCATCTGTAGCTCCTGATCTCTTTTGTAGGTTGTCCTTCTCCAGGGTTGCCTACATTTTTGATTTTTTAATGTTTTTTTTTCTTTATTGGTTTTTTTCTGTATTTCCATTCCAAATGATATTCTCCTTCTCATTTTCCCCTCCTAAACACCCATCCCCTCCACTTCACCTGCTGCCTCTGTGTATGAGGATGTTCCTTTACCTCCTCCTCCCCACAATCCTGCCTTAGTTCCCTAGCATTCCCCATCCCTGGACCATCAGTCTTGTATAGGACTAAGGGTCTTCCCTCCCCCTGATGCCAGATAAAGCAGTCCTCTGCTACATATCCAGCTGGAATGATGGATGCCCCATGTGTACTATGTGGTTGGTGATTTAGTGCCTGTGAGATTTGTGGGGATCTGGTTGATTGATTTTGTTGTTCCCCTTATGGGGTTTCAAACCCCTTCTCCTCCTTAAGTCCTTGCACTATCATCACAATCTGAGTCCCCTTGCTCAGTCCCTTGTTTGGCTTCCTGCATAGCATTTCAAGAGACAGCAATAACAAAAGTTACAGGTAAAAAGTAGCATCATAATATTTATATGGTATGGTGGGTGGGAAGCATCACCAGAACATGAGGGACTACTTAAAAGTGTTACAGCATTAGGAAGGTTGAGAACCACTGCTATATANTGATACACTGAAACATCTCCTGATTACCCATTATCCAAATTTGATACAAATGTTATCTATCATTATTACACTGTGTTTCCAGAAAGGCAGCAAAAAAGTTCATCCACCTATGGGGGGGGGGGACAGGAGAGAGAGAGAGAGAGAGAGAGAGAGAGAGAGAGAGAGAGAGAGAGAGAGAGAGAGAGAGAGAGAGAGAGAGAGAGAGAGCGCACAGTACCAGTCTCCTGTCAGCATCAGATTTCTTGACATCAGCAATAGTGACTGGGGTTTGGTGTCTTCAGGTGGAATGGATCCCGAGGTGGGACAATCTCTGGATGGCCTTTCCTTCAAGCTCTGCTCCTCTCTTTATTCCTGCATTTTATTTTGAGAGAAGGAATTCTGGATTAATATTTTTGATGTTGTTGGGTGGTTCAACCCTTCAAAAGTGGCCATGCTTATCCAATGAATATGATCTGTATAGTTCCTACCTCCCCTTTGTTTGGTATTCAGGCTAATGTCTTCCCTCTTGGGTTCTGGAAATCAATAGGGTCCCTGGAATCTGGGACTTTATAGTGGCTACATACAGTTCCCCTTCCCCATTGCTACAGACCTCCTTTCAAATGACATTCCCTCTGTACTTCTTTCCCATCTCCTCCCATATCTGAACCAGAACACCCCTTACCTCCTACTCTTCTCTCCCTCCCATATCCTTCTCTCCTCCTACTACCCAAGTTTCTTTTCTTCCCCCTAAAGAGTAGTACTGTAGCATCCACATTTTGGTGTGATCTTCCTTCTTCTTGGGTTTCATACGGTCTGTGAGTTGTATAATGAGAATTCCATGCATTTTTTGACTAATGTCCACTTATCATTGCCTACATACCATGTGTGTCCTTTTGTGACTGGGATACCATGCTCAAGATGGTATTTCACCTTCCAACCATTGGTCTTTGAATTTCATGAAGTCACTGTTTTTAAAAGGTGAGCAGTACTCCACTGTACAATGTACCATATTTTCTCTATCCATTCCTCTGTTGAGGGACATTTCCATTGTTTTGATCTTCTGAATATTATAAATAAGGCTGTTATGAACATAGTTGAGCATATGTCCTTTTAATATATTGGAGAATCTTCTGGGTATAAGCACTGTGGTGGCATATCTCCACTGGAGGTAGAACTATTAACAACTTTCTCAGTAATTACTAGATTGATTTATAAAATACTTTTGCCAAATTGCAGTCCCCTGGGAATGGATGAATGTTCTTCTTTCTTCACATCCTTACCAGCATCAGCTGTCAGCTGAGTTTTGATCTTAGCCATTCTGACTGCTGTGAAGTGGAATATCAGGGTCATTTTGATGTGCATTTCCCTGATGACTAAAGATGTTGAACATTTCTTTAAGTACATCTCAGCCATTCGAGATTCCTCAGTTGAGAATTTTCTGTTTATCTCTGTACTCTATTCATTAGCAGGCTTATGTGGTTCTCTGGGTCTAGCTTCTTGAGTTTGTATATTTTAGAAGTTAGCCCTCTACCAGATGTAGTGTTGATACAGATGATTTCCCTGTATGTGGATTGCCGTTTTGTTCTACTGACAGCGTCTTCTGTCTTACAAAGCTTTTCAATTTTATGGGTCCCATTTGCCAATTTTTTCACCTTAGAGCATGAGCCATTTGTGTCCTGTACAGGAACTTTTCCTCTGTGCCAATGTGTTCGAGGTTCTTGACTACAGTCTCTAATATTAGATTCAGTATATCTTGTTTTATATCTAGGCCCCTGATCAATATGGACATGAGGTTTGTACAAGGAGAGAAGAATAGATCAATTTGCATTCATTTATATGCAGATTGCCAGTTGAAAGTACACCATTTGTTGAAAATTCTGTCTTTTTCTTTTGTTTTGTTTTTTAATTTTTTTATTGTTATTTACTTTATTTACATTTCAAATGCTATCCTGAAAGTACCCTGTATCCCACCCCCACTCCTGCTCCCCTACCAACCCACTCCCACTACTTGGCCCAGGCGTTCACTTGTGCTGGGTCATATAAAGTTTGCAAGACCAAGAGGCCTCTCTTCCCAGTGATGGCCGATTAGGCCATCTTCTGTTACATATGCAGCTAGAGACACAAGCTCAGGGAGTACTGGTTAGTTCATATTGTTGTTCCACCTACAGGGTAGCAGCCCCCTTCAGCTCCTTGGGTCCTTTCTCTAGCTCCTCCATTGGGGACCCTGTGTTCCATCCAATAGCTGGCTGTGAGCATCCACTTCTGTGTTTGCCAGGCACTGGCATA
>NW_018392752.1:0-40602 GCF_900095145.1 Mus pahari | reverse complement strand
AAAGCAATCTACAGATTCAATGCAACCCCATCAAAATTCCAACCCAATTCTTCACAGAGTTAGAAAGGGCGATTTGCAAATTCATCTGGAATAATAGAAAACCTAGGATAGCAAAAACCATTCTCAACATTAAAAGAACCTCTATTGGAATCACCATGCCTGACCTTAAGGTGTACTATAGAGCAACTGTGAAAAAAATTACTAAGAATTTTTTAGGGCATTTGTAGTTATTGGTCTATATGAAATACAAGGGAGAGAACAGTGTTACAGATATATGTATGGAGAGGTTCTAACTCAAATTTTAGCCATAAATTTCAAGGAAAAAATTGGTACTGATTTGAAAGGGAATATTATTGAGTCTATGGAAGTGTTTGAATAGAGAAAAAAGGGAAAGTGATATTCAAAATGCAAAATGTAATAGATGCGTGACAATAATGACTGCATTAACTTTGGGCCATATAACAATTTGAAGCAAAAACATTACCTTAAATATGTATTTGAAGTTATGTAATACACACAGATTATACAAAATAAGTTATCACAAGTTGAATTTACATGTCTATGAACTCCAACTAAAGGGCAAATATTTCCACACTAATAAGCTTTTTCCAGCATCTAAATGATATAGAATTTGGCAAATATTGAATGTGAAAACAATGAGATTGAACAGATAAGTTTAAATCTTAATAAAAATATGAAATTTCCCATCTGTCAAAGCATGAATTGAATGACATCAAATAGAATAAATTTATAATGCATTAATTATATTTACATTTTCTACTGAAGGAGCAAAGTGGAATTTGATGCAAGTAATAAAATCAGTAGCAAAATTTACAATTGTTCCTCACACAATACAACTAAGATGTTTGTATGTTTCTTGCTGCACTATCACAAATAAGACTCATTTTTATCTCATATAAAACTTTATAAATTTATTAGTAAGTTAAAAATGATACACAGTGGAAAGCAACTTTAAAATAATTCCTGTTGAAAACAGAGTAATATATATGTTGAGAAAGAGACTAGGAATTTTCCCCTTTTGTATATACACACCTCAGGCATCAGGAAAGTTCTTTAGCCTAAGTATCAGTCCTATTACATGTGAGGTTAGCACAATAAACCTACAGTGACCCCACTTGATATTTCTTTCCTTGTTATATTGTTAAGGAAATTGTTACACATCATTGCTTAAATATTACTTCGATCAAATTTTTAGTTTCTTTCTGCACCTCATACACTTCTTGCTTCAACTATGATATCTTCTTTGATTAGTTTCACCCATGATTTCTTTCCAAGAGATGTGTTTTCTCATCATTCTGCTGTTACCATCAATTCTCACTGAAAGACTGGTAAGTTCAAAATAGATAATTATTTAATGTATACCTAATAAGTTTGGAAATTGCACACCCTTTGAGAGTAGTAACCTCAAAAGTATCTGAAAGAGGGCAGCATTTAGAGGGAGTCTTGGAAACATTAAAAGGTATATGGTGAGAAGAGGGTAAGTTTCCATTCTCCAATAATTGCAGCTATTAGAGTCGCCAGTGCCAGGTGGCAACTGGACACATGAAAATAGAGATGGATTACAAATATACTGTACTTTCCAGACCTCCAATTAGACACTAAGGAGGTTCTGATGCATGTCAATTCTAAAGAATGAAGTGTTGAGTTCAGATATGAAGCATGTTTTCTGTTGGAATGTTCTCAATGTGAAAAATCCAGTATAGTACCAACAATCTCATTGTAAGTGAAGCTGAGTGAGAGGATCAACACCAAAATTATACATTAACCGTATAGCATAGGGAATCTGCTTCAATATAAAGAGATTTTAAAAAATCCTATCTTGCTGTCTAGCACATAGTTTTAAATAGGATTGTTCACTAAATATGAACTCTGTTAAAACGGTATATTTTATGAATTTTCTAAGTGATTGGAAAAATGTTTCCTCCTAATAAAGATTATGCTGATTGTTATTATAGATACTAAAAATGCAGTAAGAAATTTTACATATAAAGAAAGTTGGTATAGGAAGCAATAAATTAGCATTACACTTCCTCCTATGAAAACTCATGTTGAGTTTTGAAAGGAAGTTGTTTTATATTTTGTTTTCAGTTCAATAGAAATAGAATAGTAAGGGAAACACTGGCTTAGATAAAATGAAATGACTATTACAGATATGTAGCATGTTCTTTCTTTCTACACATAATTGGTGAGATGTGACTATTTATTCTAACAGAGTCTAATAATCACTCTAATTGAGAATACACAGTAGACAAGAAATAAAGATATTTTTTTCCATACTCTATGTTGGGATATTTGTCAACAAACATTTAAACTGGAACAAAATTTGTCTTGAGCTCACACTCTCGTTTTATCCTATTTAGTTCTATACAAATACAATTGTATATGTTTTATTTTTATTAATGTAAATGTTGTTAAAATAAATTATCTCTTCCTCAGGTTCTAAAATAGACTCAGAAAGACCTCACCACATCTACTGATAAACCAACTCTCTTTGTTGATTGCCAAAATAGGACATATACCTTTCCCTGTGTTTATGAGTTTTTTCTTAGCTTAAACCCAGATGAAATGTTGGACGGCACACCTGTTAATATAGAATGCTTGTAGAACTTACATATTGCCTTGAATATCCAAGAAATATCTGTTCCTCCAAGTACCTGACCAGTGAGCTTCATTAGCATGGCCTAATCAAGGGACTAGAGTTAGGCAACAATAACAAATCTTTACTCTCTCATTAAAAAGTATTTTGACCAAATCTTGAAATTAGTCATTCTCAGATTTTTCCAAGTAAAATAGTAGCCTTCTAGTTTCCTAAATACTGTGCCCTGCATTATGCTCTCAACCATGTCTTTATCCCCTTTACTCAATCACACAAATGATAATTGAATGAAGAATGTAAATAAGACCAATACACTAAAAAAATTTATTATCTCCAAGAAGAGGCAGAAAAAAATATAGTGCTAAAATATGTATTAATATAGCAGGAAGATACAAATTAGCATTACTGAAAAATTAATATAATAAGCTCTTCTTCCCTAAAAAAAAAAAGTAAATACTTCAAATGCCAAAACCATTTAACAGTTCCTCAAGTTGTGATAACGAACAAACATAAATATTTTAATTCCTTCTTTGTAACTGTAAATATATAATGTTATTAATTATAATGTTAACATGTGATATTTAGGATTTACATCCACTGTGAAGTGGTCATTTTACACCTAAAGTTTTGTAACAGATTTGAGACTCTTTGCCTTAACTACACTGTCACTTGATTGGACGATTCAAACTGGCCTATTTTCCCTTAAGAAATATAAGCAGTCATTAAAATTCTCACAAACAACAAAAGCCCAGGGTCAGAAAGTTTTAGAGGAAAATTCTAATAAACTTACAGAAACAGCCAATATCATACTAAATGAACTGTTCCACAAAATAAAAATAGATGGAACACTCTAAATACTTTCTATGAGGCCACATTTACCCAATTACCTAAACCATGCAACTCAACAAAGAATGAGAACTTTAGACCTATTTATCTTTTGAACATTGCTCTAAAACCCTCAATAAATACACGTAAACTGACTGCAGGAAAAAAATCAAAGACATCAGCCATCAAGAGTTAACAAGAATTGTTCAAAATAAAACAAAAACCTTTCCAAATAATCCACCACAAATAGAAACGGATTAAAAAAAAATCATATGATTATCTCACTAGGCTTGAAAAATGTCTTTAAAAAAAACCAACACTCATTCAGGTTATATGTATTAGAGAAATCATGGTATAGGGCACATACCTATGCTTGATCAAAGCAATATGCGAACCAATAGGCAACCTAAAACCAAACAAAGAGAAACTTCAAGAAATTACAATAAAATCAGGGATAAGACAAGGCTACCCATAGACTATATGTCTATTCAATATACTACTTGAAGTTCTAGGTGGAGTAATAAGAGAATGAAAAGAGATCAAGGCTATACAAATTAGAAATATAGAAATATCCCTATTTACAGATGATATGATAGTATACAGTAGCATATCCAAAAATTCTACAAGAGAACTTATCCTGATGATAAGTACCATCGGCAAAGACACTCGATAAAAATTAGCACAAAGAAATCAGTAGACCTCCTTTATATAAATGATAAGCAGGGCAAGAAATTAGAGAAACAACATCCTTTACAATACCTATGAATAATATACAAAGTCTTGGTTTAATCCTATTCAAACAACTAAAATATATATGTGACAAGAACTTATGTCCATGAAGAAAGAAACTGAAGAAGATATCAGAAGATAAAAAGAACTCCAATGATTATAGACAGGTAGGATTTGCATAGTGAAAATGGCCATCTTACCAAAAGCCACATAATATTCAGTGCAATACCAATACAAATTCCAAAACATTTTTAAGGGACCTTGAATGTGCAATTCTCAAGTTCATATAAAAAAATCAAAAAACCCATAATAGCAAACCAAACCTGAACAGTAAAAGAACTTCTGGAAAAATGATAATCCTGAATTCAACCTGTACTCCAGAGCAATAGTGATAAAAACTGCAAAGGGTTGGTATAGAAAAATAATCACTGTTCAAATGGGATACAATTCAGACACAGAGATAAGTCCATACACCTATGGACACATGAATATTTTTAAAAAGGAAATATCTTACAATGGTGAGTAGAAATTATCTTCAAGAAATGTTGCTGGATTTCTAAATGTGTGTTTACATGTAAAAGAATTCCAATAGAGCCACATATATCAACCTGCACAGCATTCAAGTACCTCAATATATTTGAGGACCTCAATATAAACCAGATACACTAAACCTCATATTAAAAGAAAGAAAATGTGGTAAATAACTTTAAAGGCATTGGTACAGGAGACAATTTTCTGAACAGATTAACAATGACTCAGGTTCTAAGATCAAAAATTGATAAATGTGACCTTATAAAATTGCAAAGCAGAGGAAACTCTCAAGAGGAATAAATGGTGGCTTGGTGATTGGCAAAGCATCTTTACCAACCATGTATCTCTTAGAGAACTTTTATGCAATATTTATAAAGAACTCAGTAAGTTAGACACCAACAACCCAAACATCACAATTAAAATTTGGGTTGATATTTTAGCTGGGGAAACTTAGTCCTCAAGGAGAGGATGAGTTACTCCTTGCAGATTCTTGATGTGCTAGAGCAGGTGGATTCCCAGGGGCCCATACCTGATCTGAGGACTAAGAGGTAGATGTGGAAAGGCTTGTTGGATGGACAAAGTGAGTGGAATACCAATTGAATAAATAAATTAAAAAAAAAAATAGGCCAGGCAGTGGTGGTACGTACTTTAATCCAAGGACTTTTTTTTCAATTTTTTATTAGATCTTTTTTCATTTACATTTCAAATGCTATCCTGAAAGTCCCCTATACCCTTCCCCCTGCCCTGCTCCCCTACCCACCCACTCCCATTCCTTGACCCTGGAGGTCCCCTGTACTGGGGCATAAAATGTTTGCAGTTTTTGGTGCTGTCCAAAGTTTTGCTCTTCTTCTCTGAGGAGCATGCAAGGGAGAAAAGGAGAGAGAATTGAAAGAGGAGACTGTGATGAAAGGAGGGAGGGGGCATTTAATAGAATGTAAAGTGAAGAAAAATATACAAAAAAGAATTAATGAAGTCAACATAGCAAGAAATAGGAGAGTGGAGAAATACAGAAATATTTAATATGGTCACAGACAGAACAAAGCAAAGCAAAACTAAACCTGTGAAATAAAATGATTAAACTGATATGCACTCACTGATAAGTAGATATTAGCCCAGAAACTTAGAATACCCAGGATACAATTTGCAAAACACAAGAAAATCAAGAAGAAGGAACAAAAAAGTGTGGAAACTTAATTCCTTCTTAGAATGTTGAACAAAATAGGCAAGAAAGGAGTTACAGAGACAAAGATCGGAGCTGCTACAGAAGGAAGGACCATCCAGAGACTGCCCCACCCAGGGATCCATTCCATAAACAACCACCAAACCCAGACACTATTGTACATGCCAGCAAGATTTTACTGACAGAACCCTGATACAACTGTCTCTTGTGAGGCTATGCCACTGCCTGGCAAATACAGAAGTGGATGCTCACACTCATCTATTGGATGGAACACAGGGCCCCTAAAGAAGGAGCTAGTGAAAGTACCCAAGGATCTAAAGGGGTCTGCAAATCTATAGTAGGATCAACAGTATGATCTAACCAGTACCACTCAGAGCTTGTGTCTCTAGTTGCACATGCAGCAGAGGATGGCCTAGTAGGCCATCAATAGGAGGATAAGCCCTTGGTCTTGAGAAGATTATATGCCCCAGTACAGGGAAATGCCAGGTCAAGGAATCAGGAGTGGGTGGATTGGGCAGTGCAGGGGAAGAGTACAGGGGACTTTGGGGATAGCATTTGAAATATAAATGAAGAAAATATCTAATAATAAANTAAAATAAAATAAAATAAAATAAGCTAAAATAAAATATAATGTAATAGAGGGTAAACCCACACTGTATATAGGTGAGAGTCGCCACTCCTTGACTTTTGCTTGAAAAAGGAACATAGTGAAATGTCCAGGAGTAAAGACAAACAGGAGATTGTTAAACAAACAATCACATGGCAGGAAAGTACTCAGGGCTGCTATCCAAGGTCACTATCTTAAATCATCTGGTGCTCAAGAAACAGAACCCAAGAGAAACTTTTCAATCAAAACACTATGCTTGGAAGAGCAGCAAATGTAGCACATTCACATCTGATTTCAAATCTCTAAACCTTACCTCTTTAATAGGAAAGGAAGAAACTCAGAGAGCTAGAGAAAAGGAGGAGCCTGAAACAGGTGTTGATATGAACTGATACTCTATGAAACAATCAATTTAAGGTAAGAGTGTACAACACGAAAGTAAGTTTCAAGATTAAGATAATAGTCATAACATTGCTAAGAATACTGTGGATAGAGACACACTAGAGCCTTAGACTTGAAAATGTACACTGGAGGTCTGGAACTACCCAGCAAACTTCACAAATAAAGCTAGTCAAGTAGTAAGGAATATATAGCAAAATACTACACTGATGGCTAGAAAACTCAATTTCAATGAATTTCTTCATTTGCAAATGACAATAGGAAGACTTACGTTCATTAAAGTGTCAGAGGAAAAAAAAAGCAGCCTTACTTGCAATTCCCTAATATTTGTTCCACCAAGTAGAGGATTGAATGACATTACTCTGCAAAGTAACAACAATGAGTATACAGTGATTCAATATTGCAAATAATGTTTTGTAGGTCATTTGTAGTTATTTGTATGCATGAAGTACAAGGGAGAATGTAATATTACAAATACATATGGAGAGGTTCTGACTCATAAATTCAAAATGAAAATTAGTCACTTATTTGAAACAAGTATTATGGAATATATGGACATATTTAAATAGAGAAAATTAATAAATAATGTTCAAAATGCAATATTTCATTGGTGTTTTGTGATAATGGCTCTGTAGTATCTTTTAAAGAGATAAATGTTAGAAGCAAAAAAAGCTATTTAAAAAAATACGAATTTCCAGAGTATACACAGAGTGTACAAAGCAAGATACTACCTGTTAAATTTACAAGAAAAACTATTTCTATGACTTCCAGCAGGAAGGCTAATATATTAAAACTAAGTAGAGTTTACAAGAAACTAAAAGATGCAGAAATTGCCAACTACTGAGAGTTTGAATAGTTGTGTTTGAGTCATAATAAAAATATGAAATAGCCTTTCCATCAAAGCATGCATCGAACGATATCAAATAGATTAAATTTATAATTCATCAATTGGATATATATTTTCTACTGAAGAAGCAAAATGAAATTTAATGGGAGTAATTGAAACAATAGCATAATTTACTATTTTCATTCTCACAATATATTCCAAAAATATTGTATGTTCCTGCCTTCATAATGACAACATTGATGATAAAGTTATCCATATCTTATATAGAACTCTATAAACAGAGATCAGTGAATCAAAAGATGATAGACAATGGAACGTAACTTTTAAATGTTCAAAATTGTTTTGTAATCTCAAATTTCCCTTCTGATTTCAGAGGAATAGTATTGTTCAGAAAGAAACTGGGAGTTCTCCCTGTGCAAATACATACATGAGGCTTTTGTCTTATGTGTCAGCCCTATTAGAAGCAAGGTAAGCACAATAAACCTACAGTGACTTATTTTGTAGCTTTTCCTTTCTTTGTTAAAGAATTTGTCACACATAGATGCTTGGGCATAACTTGTATTAATACTTTGTTTTCTTTTTTTTCTCATACACTGATGGCTGAAAAAATGATGTCTTCTTTGAGTAGTTTCAGCCATGGCCTTATTCCCAGTGATGTACTCTCTCATAATTTTGTTATTAACATCAGTGATCACTGAAGAATGGGTAGGTATATAATGGATAATCACTTCAGATATATAAACTGATTGAGAGGATAAACAGCCAAAATTATCTACTATATTCTCTAGCATAAGGAATTTGTTTCAATCTCAATAGATAAACAATCCCTACTTTGCTATGTAGCATATAGAGAGTTTTCAACAGGATTGCTAATATAATGGTCACTAAACATGAACTCTGTTAAAATGATACATTTTATGAATCATTCTCATTAATACTTAAAATTTTTAATCTTAATACTCTTTTGATTGTCATTGTAAATGCTTAAATTTTAAGGGGAAATTTTCTGTACAAAGGAAGATAGTATAAGAAGCAGAAAATTAGTATTACATTTCCTCCTATGAAAACTCCTTTAGAATTCTGGGAGGCATTTGTTTTGTACTTTGTTTTGAGTTTAATGGAAATAGAACTGGGATGACAATGGTGACTTAGATAAAGTGAAAATACAGATGAGTAGCATGCCCTTTCTTCTTCATGAAATTGGTTAATGAGTTTGGTCTTTTTAGTCAAGTTGAGTCTAATATTCCCTCTTCTTGAGAATTTAAAATAGGTAAGAAATATAGACATATTTGGCCATACTATATGTTGAAATGTATGAAGCCAGGCCTATAAAATATAACAAAATTAATCTTTGTTCATTGCCTAAAGTACAACTCAACCTGGTATATCAGAGAATATGTATAATGATGCCAAGTCTTTTACAGGAGCATACATATTTTTTTGCCACTCAAAATGTTGCTGAAATTCAAGCTTAGATTTAGTCATGACAGATTATAAGCATTGTTCTAGTATCTGAACTTGATACCCACGTGCATATTTCTACAAATAATGTGTACATTTGAACAAGTGCTACTTGGCTATCAATTCAGTTACTATCGCTAATGTAAATCAAACAAAAAGCAAAGCCTTCACTATGTCAATTTACTTCTCTTCAATAGAATAAAATTTATTATTTGTGTTAATATCAGAAAGTTGGATGTTGAGAATCCCAGGAAAATTTGCTCCAAATATGTGAAATAATCCTGTTAAAGGACTAAGGAAATAACTCCCTTTTGTATTACCCTTTTAGTTAAACCATCATTGACTTTGGATGAGAGGAGATGAGTGCACCATGAATGTCTACAATTAGTCTTGAGTTCACAACCTAATTTAATCCTATATATTCTGTACAAAAAAATGAATGTTTTATTTTATTTTATTTTTTACTGTAAATTCAGTAAAATAATTCATCTTTATCCCAGGTTCTGAAAGATACTCAGGAAGAACTCACTACATCTACTGATTACTCTGTGCTCATTGATTGTGATTATATACAAGTTGTTTCAAATTCAGTTGCAAAGGTATTTCTTGAGAACCACAAAGACAAGTTTTTCAAAAACGAACCCAGTGATTTTGAATGCTTGTAGAATATTTGTATTGCCTTGAATACATAAATACTATGTGTTCCTCCAAGTAATGGACATTGTGACCCTCATTAGCATGGGCTAATGAATGGACATGTATTTGGCAAAAACAACCAAAGCAACAACAAAAACCACCACACTTCACTCTCACTCAAAATTTATTTTAACAAATACTTGAAATTAGTGAGTATTCAGTTTTTTTCCAATAAAATAATACCCTCTTAATTTCTTAAATACTATGACCCTTATTATACTCTCCATTATGACTGTATACTTTTTACTTAACCACAGCAACAGAATGTAAATGGAGGATGTAAATAAATTCAGTATACTAAGAAAATGATTCTCTCCATGTAGAGGCAGAAAAATATAGTTCTGAATTATGTATGAATGTATCAGGAAGTTGTGAATTAGCATCACTTCAAATTTAATACCCTAATATTTCCTTCCTTAAAACAGTGAGTCTAAACCTTTCCAATGGTATAGCCTTTCACTAATATTCCTCATGTTATGGTAATGAACACATATAATAATTTTCATTCCTTCTTCTTAAATGTAAATTTTTAATGATATAAATTGAAAATTTATCTGTTATATTGAGAGTATGTGATTTTATACCCCTATAAATGGTCATTTTACCCCTAAAGGGGTTGCTACCAACAGTTACAGACCAAATGCTATAGCTACACCTGTCATTCTCATCAGGATTCCATGTGGAATCATCATAGGTCCCTCACTCTTACTTTAATCTGATCAGACTGCAGTGAAAATACACTTTGCTTCACACTATGAATCTTTATGATTTTATATAGTACTAAATATCATGGGTTTTATTTTCATCTTTTATGTGATTCTTTGGAGATTTCCTACAAGTTTGTGATAGATTTTGATCACTCTCACATTTTAGGCTCTCTTATTACCATCCATATCTCTTGAACAATAATCTTTTTGCTCAATAAATACTGCCATGACTTTCTCTTTGTTTATTGCTGTTATTCGATAAAGGTTGGGTTTAACCAGGGGTACGTACATACATAGCCATATGTATGAAGTGATCCTGAGAACAGTGCAACTCACCAGAGGCTATGCTAATGAAGATACTTACTCCCCTTGCTACAGAAGCTGGCATCAAATGGGGACTTCATAGAAAGCAAGCAGATAGTATGAAACCCTTCCCTACCTATGACTGAATATTAACTGTCTTGAGAAGTCACTATAACAGCAAACCAATCCATTATTCTGTGTGGAATAATATAACAAGTCTAAGATGGGTGCTATATTTATTCAAGTCAGTTGACTTCTCTCAAAGCTTGATTAAGTTTTTGACAAAGTACTTTTTCTTGAAGTCAGGGATGGTTACTCCTTCAGTATTTCTATTATTGTTCTGAATTTTTAAAATCTATCCTGGGTTTCTTGTTCTTCAACATTGTTAAGAAAATTTATATCAAGGTTTGTAAACAACTGTGTTGTAGTTTTGATGGTTATTGCAGTTAGCCTGTAAATTGCTATTGGTAAGATGTCCATTTCCACTACATTAATTCTACTCACCCAGCAGGATGGCAGTTCATGCCATTTTATGGTATCTTTCTCAATTTCTTTTTAATCATTTATTTATTTATTTATTTATTTGCTTACTTATTTTTACACTCCCTATTTTATGTTCCCCCAATACACCCTACGACTGTTCCACATATCCACATACCATACTTCCTCCCTACCCCTGACTCCATGAGGATGTATCCACCCCAACTGCTCACCCAACCAGCTCTTTAAACTCCCTAGGGCCTCCAGTCTCTTGATGGCTATATACTTCTTCTTTGAATCATCACTGACCTGGGTATCCTCTGCTTTATATATGTTGGGGGCTTCATACCAGCTGGTGTGTATGCTGCCTGGATGGTGATCCAGTGTATGAGAGATATCAGGGATCCAGGTTGATTGAGAATGCTGGTCCTCCTACATGGTGGCCCACCTCCTCAGCTTCTTTCAACATTTTCCTATTCAACCACAAGGGTCTGCAGCTTCTGTCCATTGATTGATTGGGTGCAAATGTCTGCATCTGACTCTATCAGGTGTTGATTGCATCTTCTGGAGGGCAGTAATAAGGACACAGTAAGAAAGTGGACAGCCTTGTTTTACCTCTGAAATTACTGGAAGTGCTTTAAGTTTCTATCCATTTAATTTGATGTTAAATATTGACTTGTCATATGTTGCCTTTTTTATATTTAGCCATGTGCCTTGGACCTCTGATCTTTTTTGTAGAGAGCAGAATGAAGGATAGTTTTTATGCATTCATTCAGTGATATTAGGGACTTGAGTCCATTAATTCTGAGAGATATTATTTTCCAAGTGTTTTTTAATTACTTGTACAGAGATTTTGGTGGTGGATCTTATATGTTTTAGTATGTCTATACAAGTGCTCCCGTCATGCTCCCATCATATTTGTTTTAGTCGTTTGAATTATTTATTCCTTGAACTTTTATTCATTTATTTATTTATTTATTTGGTTTTCTGAGACAGGATTTCTCTGTATAGCCCTGGCTATCCTGGAACTCACTTTGTAGACACCAGGCTGGCCTTGAACTCAGAAATCCACCTGCCTCTGCCTCCTGAGTGCTGGGATTAAAGGCATGCAACACCACACCAGGCTCCTTGAACTTCCTTAACAATATGTAGTCTAATTGTGTTGATGTTTTCCTTCTAGTATCTTCTTGATTCTAGATTCCATTGTCATGGAATATCTTGGTTTCTCTTTCTATGCTGATTGAAACTTTTGCTGTATATAGTAGTCTGGGATGATATCTGTGATGTATCAGGGTCTTTAAGACATCATTCCATACCCTTCTAGCTTTTAGAAACTATTGAGAAGTTGAGTGTAATTCTGTTGTATCTGATATTATATGATATCTGGCCATTTTTCTTTGCCACCTTTAAAATTCTTCTTCACACTTTTTATTTAGTTTTTGATTGTTATGTGCTGAGTGAACTTTTTGGAACCAATCTGATGTTCTAGAGTGACAGTATCAAAAAAAGAAAATTAGTAAGGAAAAGGGAGCCATAAAAACTGACACAGAGGACATTCAAAAATCATTAGGTCTTATTTCAAATCCTTACTCTACAAAATTGGGAAATCTCAAGTAGACTGATGATTTTCTAAACAGATATCACTTACAATTGTTAAATCAAGATCAGGAAACTGTTTAAACAGGACTATGTTCCCTTAAGAAATATAAGCAGCTTTTAAAATTCTCCCAAAATACAAAAGCACAAGGACAGAAGGTTTTAGTGCAGAATTCTAACAAACTTTTAGAAACAGCTAATATACTCCTCAAACTATTCACCAATTAAAATAAACAGAGCAGTCTAAAATAACTTTATGAGGCCATATTCATCCTCATACCTAAACCATACAACAACACAACAAAGAAAGAGAACTCCAGACAAATATTTCTTTTGAATATTAATGAAAAAGACTCAGCAAATACTGAATGCTGACTGCAGTAACATATCAAAGTCATCATTCATTAAAATCAAGCAAGAATGTTTCAAACAAAAAAAAAATCAACATAATCTATCCACTACACACACACACACACACATACAAACCTTATAGAAAAAAAAAATCTTATGATTATCACACTAGACACTGAAAAAGACTTTGATAAAATCCAACACACATTCATGTTAAATGTATTAGAGAAATCATGGATATAGAACACATACCTAAGCATAATCAATGCAATATGCAGCAAGCCCACAGCCAACATGAAACAAAATGGAGAGAAAATTCAATTAATTCTACTAAAATCAGAGACATTAGAAGCCTGCCATGGAACTGCCTTTCTTAGTGTACTACTTGAAATTATACCCAGAGCAATAAGAGAAAGAAAGGAGATCAAGGCATTGCATATTGGAAATGAAGAAGTATCACTACTTGCAGATGATACGACAGTATAAAGAAACATCCCAAAAAAATTCTACCAGAGACCTGCTCTAGCTGATAAACACCATGAGCAAAGTGGCTGGATCCAAAATTAACACAGGAAAATCAGTCTTTATACAAATGGTAAGCAAGCCATGTAATTAAGCAAATGACACTCTTTACAATAGCCAGAAATAATATAAAATATCTTGATGAATATTTAAGCAAGCAAGAGAAAAATATGTATGACAAGAACTTATAGTCCTGAAGAAAGAAAGTGGAGAAGATATCACAGGATGGAAAGATCTCCCCTAATTATGGACAGGTAGGATTAGCTTAAGGAAAATGTCCATCTTATCAAAACCATTCTACAGATTCAATGCAATCCCAATCCAAATACCAACACATTTTTTATAGAGCATAAAAGTGTAATTCTCAACTGTTGCACTAAATCTCCAACCCAAATATGTGCTGGCAATGAAAACACAACTTAATTAATATGAATACATTCTGTGTGCCTAGATAGGGCAGATCTACTGCTACACTACCATGTATCACATCTATGAGGCCCATTAGAACTTGTGGTTTCTCCATGCCATGTGCTTCTGCTCTTCTTCTTCTTCCTCCTCCTCTGGGCCCTCTCCCTCTTCCATTTTCTTCTTCTTCCTCTCAAACTTTTACTCCATCTTCCCTTTTTGTGTCCAATCATCAGCTCTCCTTTATTTTACAAATTAAGTTGGGAAGCAGGTTTACAGTAAATCTCCTGAGTGCTGACTCATTCCTTGTTCACAACCCCTCACAGGAGAATGGAATTAACGTCTAATATAATTAGCCCCAGTGCTATCTGCAACATTCAACTTCATTTGCAAAGAAGAAGAAGAAGAAGAAGAAGAAGAAGAAGAAGAAGAAGAAGAAGAAGAAGAAGAAGAAGAAGAAGAAGAAGAAGAAGAAGAAGAAGAACCAGGATAGCAAAACAAACTTCAATAATACAAAAATTCTTGAGAAATAATCTGCCTAAACTCGAGCAGTACTACAGAGTAATAATGATAAAAACTGTATAGTGTTATAATGTTGTTAGTGAAACAGACACACTGCTCTTTGAAAGACAATAAAGACCCAGAAACACACCTATGTACATCTGTTTTTTGTTTCTTTGTTTTGTTTTTCAAGAAACGGTTTCTCTGTATAACCCTGGATGTTCTAGAACTAACTTCATAGACCAGGCTGGCCTTGAACTCAGAAATCTGCCTGTCTCTGCCTCCCGAGTGCTGAGATTAAAGGCATGTGCCACCACGCCCAGCTCTGAATAGTTTTATAGAAGTAAAAACCTTATAATTGGGAGAAGGCATTTTCAACAAAAGTTGCTGCATTTCTTTTTATTTTTTTAATAAAAACAATTGTATTTATGTAGAAGCATTCAGAACTTCAACAAACAGCCTCAATTTTCTTTTTGCAATTATAGCATGATATTCAGTTAACAGAACAACAATTATATTTATACAAGCTGCATTGTAAGGCTTTGACAAGATAAAAGAAATCACTAGATTGATGAAATAGATACTATTGCTGGTGAAGGGAAAAAAGATTATTATACCCCGGTAGCTTAGACATTTGTATAGTTTGAATACCTTTTGAATTTGTGTTTGTGCAGGCCCCGATTGTTGTGTGAACTCATGTGTTTGCAGATTGTTACAGCATTTTGTCAAGAACTCGTGGGCCTTGGTTGCTAGGTTACAGGTGAAAAACTTTCCTGGAAACCTGTTCATATACAAGATTCCAACCCCTCACCCCTCCTATACCCATTCTTTGCAAATCATCTCAATTCATGAAGCTAAACCTTGTTAGATTGATGGCCCAAGGCCATGTGATTTGGAAATCCCCTATTCCCTCCTCCCTTCTTCCGCCTTGAGGGTCCATAAAAACAAGGATCCATCTCCCTTTCGGGATCAACGCTAACCTGATAAGAGTCCCCAGAGCTCTGGAATAAAAGCCTCATGAGATTTGCCTTAAGAACGGTCTCCTTCAAATTTCTGAGGGGGGTCTGTGCCATCCCGAGACTTGGGCAAGGATCTCCCCTTTTTCGGGGTGTCCTACAGCATCAGAGACATCGGAAGATGAAAAAAAATAAGTAAACAAAACTAAAAGAAAAAAATACAAACTATTGTCTCGATATATAATTAATTTCTGCTGTGCACCAACAAGAACCTGCTTTACATTTCCATGCCAATGTACAACCCCCAGCCTGTACCAGGCAAGTTTAGTGGCTATTCTAAATATCACCAGGACAGGGCTATCTAAAGACACATTTGGTAGTGTGTTAACTATACAAAAAAGAAAGACACTGTTCATTTTAAAAATAAATCTTACACTGCCTTACATTTAATTTTTTTTCTTTAAAAGTAGTTGTCTACAAGGTGGTTAAATGCTTTATAGACAAGAAAAAATTTTGTGCTAGAACCGACTTATTCATCATCATCTTCATCTTCATCTTCATCTTATTCTTCTTCCTCCTCCTAGTCCTCTTCATCCTACTCATCATCTTCCCTTTCCTTCTTTTTCTTGCCCTTTTCAGTCTTGTGCACCCTCTTTTTTGCTGCATCAGATTTTCCTTTGGTTCTGTAGAGAGCAATATCCTTCTCATACGTCTCCTTCAGCTCTTCAGCTTGGCAGACTTCTTGTCATAGGGCTGCTTGTCACCTGCTGCAATGTTGTACCACATCCTCCTATGTTATTTGCAGCATCACCAATGGATAAGCCAGGATGCTAGCCTTTGATTTGGGGGAGATTCTCAGAACAGAACAAGAAGAAGGCCAAATGAGGCCTCTAAGATGCATTGGGGTCCTTGAACTTATTTTTGGTCTCCACTTTGGGAGGGTGCGATGTAGGTTTTCATTTCTCTTTCATAACGAGTCTTTTCAGCCTTTACATCTTCAAATTTCCCATTTCCTTTAGCAGTCATGGTCTTCCACCTCTCTGACCACTTCTTGGAGAACTCTGAGAAGTTGACAGAACCATCTCAGTGATTATTCTAGTGCTCCTCCCAGCAGGTTTGCACAAAGAATCCATATGAGAACATTTTGGCCTTTGGCTTCTTAGTAATTCCTTTTGACATGTTTTAGTTGATTTTCCTCTGTGAGGCAGAGAGTCTCCCAGTGCCTGTCCTGCTCTCGCTTGCCCATGCCGTATCTCTATGGAACTCAATGTACTGCAAAGGTCTGCATTTCTACATGGATGTCTATATTTAGAAGAATGCAAGTGAATCCATATTTATCACCCTGCACAAGTCCAAGAGGATCCAGTTCCTGAACAGAAAAACATATACATTAATCTCGTAGTAGAGAAAGTGGGAAATATCATTAAAAGCATTAGTATAAGAGAAAATGCCTTGAACAGAACACCATTGGCTTAGATTCTAAGATCAAACATTGATAAATATAACCTCATGAAACTACAAAGATACTGTAAGGTAAAGGGCACTACCAAGGGGACAATTTGTCAGCCTAGAGATTGGCAAAGGATCTTTACCAACTCTATATCTTAAAGAAGGTTATTATAAAATATTTATAAAGGACTCCATAAGTTAGACAACAATTCAATTATAATTTGAGGTACATTTCTAGCGGTGCTGCCTCAGTGGGACAGGATGATCATAGTCTCTCAGAGACTTGATGTGCCAGTGTGGGTAGATACACAGTGGTCCCTACCTGCTCTGAGGAAAAAGTTGTAGATTGAATACATAAAAAATATATAAAATATTCAATTCACTCAAGCTGTTACTAATATTAGGTTCTCTTCTTTTAATGAGTAAGAATTACATTTTTGAATACAAAACACATTTATTCATTTGAAAAATGCACACATATTTTGTTACGATTACTGCATATCATATTATAAATATTGATGAAATTATGTATGATTGTACAGCCTTTCTATTTTTAATTTTGTGACTTTCATAAAGTCTGGGTTACAGGCAATAGGTAATATATACTCATTACTTCATTTAAATTCCAATGATGGCCACAAATAAAATTGAAAAAGAAAAATAGCCTAAGGAAAATAATCAATTAAAATGTATGTTAGTGCTGGGTGTGGTGGCACATGCCTTAATCCTAGCACACACAAAAAAATGCATGGTAGTTAAAAAATGATATATATTCTTTTTGTTTGTTTGTTTGGTTGGTTGGTTTGGTTGTTGAGCCAGAGTTTCTCTGTGTAGCCCTGACTGCCCTGAAACTCACTATGTAGACCAGGCTCCTCTGGAACTCAGAAATCTGCCTACCTCTGCTTCCCAAGTGCTGGGATTAAAGGCATGCACCACTACTGCCCAGCAATATGTATTCTTAATATCTTGCAATCAGCAAACTATACAAATAAGGAGATTTAGAATGCATTCAATATGAAATTAACGATGTGGTGACGGGGATTAATAATTTAAGAAGAGTTTGTTGCAGGATGATAGAGGAATTATGTGGTAGTAGAAAACATAAACAATCTAACGATTAGAAAGTAAAACAATGAGAACATAGTATTTATGAAATTTAAATAAACATATTTTTCTTCTGATATTTACATTGAGAAAAGCTTACTATCATAGACTATATACTGAATATTTCTCCTAAAAGAGTTTCTGGATCCTCTGCACATCACATTACCCAAATCCACACTCTTTAGTGATCATTAAATAAACAATAAATAAATAAATAAATAAATAAATAAATAAATAAAATAAGAAATAAGCAAGAGTTTATACCCAAACAAGATGCATCATTGTTAAATTTCATTGTTAATTATAAAACTCTCACTTTATATAGTATTATATATTATATATTATATATTATATATTATATATTATATATTATATATTATATATTATATATTATATATTATATATTATATATTATATATTNATATATTATATATTATATATTATATATTATATATTATATATTATATATTATATTATATATTATATTATATATTATATATTATATATTATATATTATATATTATATATTATATGTATAGTAATATATAATTATAAAACTCTCACTTTATATAGTATAAAAAAGTGAGATGAGATTTGCATTGGTATGTAAAGTTAAGGCAAATAATCAATAAATAAACTGATATTAATCAATTTAAATCTAGGAAAATAACCTTTTTCTTAAAAAGTATTATGCCTATAAATATCAAAATTCTTTTTAAAAAGAGGGAATAAAATTCTTTTATAAGAGAAATTAATATGAAAGAATATGAATAAACATTAAAATCAGTATTATGATCTGTATTATCTGCAATCAATTGACAATGATAAGAAAAATTATATTATATTTATCACAAAAATATTGTATACTTATAGTTAACAAAAACAGGATCTGTAGAATGCTAATGAAATATTGCTAAAATCCCCAACAGATCCAGTTGACAAATGGAACTGTGATATATATTAAAATAATTAGTATAGAAAAAAAAACTGTTGCTAATATTTCATCTATAAATTTTACGCACTTCAAAGTAGGACTACATCAAATATTTACTTTAGAGTTGGATACAATGATATTAAATTTTATGGTTGGAATAAGTTTTTGAGAAAAGGAAATAGTTTGATATAGAAGACAGAGACGGTGGGGAATATATTTTACTCATTCTTCATCAAACTATAAGTTCATAAAATCAAATAAGTATCATTTGCAATGCATGGCTTCATGGAACAAAGAGAAATATGGAAGAAAAGTACTTTGCATTAAACTTTCATAAAGGGCAGAATTATTATTTTTTCTAATATGTAGAGTAATGACTTACAAATTAAACTAGACTGACATATTAGGTTTAATCAGAAAGTAAAAATTTTTTTCTTACCTCATCTACATCTATTTTATTCAATCTTTTGAACATTATTCACAACTTTTATTTATATTTAACATAAAATTAATAAAACTAAAGTATGATCGTCTGTTTTATTGGCATTGGCCATGATTTAAAATTCTCAGCAGCTGTACATGGATAGTGTCTATCCTTATGATTCATTGCAAAAATTATAAAACATTTTTATCAATGCAAAAATATCATCTCTGTCCTATATGTCATACTTAGATATTTATGTATTTACAGATGTATAGAAAAACAAAACACATCTATTTATACATATATATAAAATGAATTTTATTTTGTATTATATTACAAATATAGATAAATAATAATGATCAATATTACATTAATCACATTAAGCTGTGAAATAAAGCATAGCTTTTATAGGACTCCATAAAACAAAATTTATATATATATATATATATATATATATATATATATATATATATTGCATTTGAAAGATAAATTGAATATAACCAACTGAGAGGCTTCTATATCTATACAGTAATTCATACATTATAAATTAAAAACATAATTGTGTTTTTGTTTAAAAAATGGATAGAAATAGTAATCAAAATGAAATGGAAAGTAGTATTATAAAGTAAGAAAAATTAAATTAAAGAAAACAAGACAGAATAAGACAAAAACAAGCAAATGAACATATAAAAGGAAAAGGCAACATACAAGGACATCATACAGACACAGAGACACATCCATGCCTAAGGAAATCCCATAGACACCCAAAAAGGGGAACAAGCACTGAAGTCTTTTAAATGCTCAGTGAGTTTAATGAGATAAAATAAACCTCCCACACCATCACTGAGATTATTTGTCTTAGTCTTCTACTACTGGTCATGAAACCTTCCCTTAAATATGGTTTGTATAGCCTGTTAGACTCTTGGGGAAATCTTCATATAAGATTGGCAATCACCTGGAGACACCGTATAATTTTGGAATTGCTGAATATGTTCACTTCCCTTCTCAGATTTGTGAAGTCAGGGGGATTAAACCTGCGTATTCCATATGCATGCTGCTATAGTCTTTCTAACATCATAAATGTGTCTGTCCATTAGAGTCATGAAATTTTTGATTGGTTGGTTGCAACTGCATTTTTTCACAAAATTTCACCCCTCTCAGCCTGGTGGCTGATGTGAAAGATTTGATAGAGACATCCCATTTCCAACTGAATGTTCCTAGGATCTCACTCAATGCAGTGGGTATAGGTGTGGAACTCTCTCTTTGTTCCTATACCCTAGAAAAAGAAACTTCACTGAGGAGTAAAGACCAAGGCACTATTCTATTATTATAGACACCAATCTATGACATAGACACCAAATTATATTATACAGGCTCTACATAGTCATCAACTGAAATATTCCATATTTATTGAATATGTAGATGTTGGTCTCAACAATACTGCCTTACCATCACTTTTTGGAGAGAATATCCTGGATTGGTGGGAATTTTTCTAGTGTCCATGTGGAAACCAACTTAATTAGATGTACCCCACTGCTGGAATTGGAGATTTAGTTTAGTGTTTAGAAGTGTTCACTTGTAACTTTGTTCCCCATCATGAATAATGACTTTGATTAGATTTCTTTTATTATCTATGAACATTTAATAGCTTTTTTTTTTAAATAGAAGTCCTCCATATGACCTTTCACACAGGTTAGGTTTAGGAATGTGTCCTCATATTTTCTCATTTCTCCCTCAGATTCTTCCCATTCCACTTTGATCATCCTGATACTTTCTGCTCACCCCCACAACACCATCTTTTCTATTCATAATTATCTACTTATTTGCATTTCCTAGGGAGGTCCATCTCTCCACACTATTCCCTTACTCTTTAGTTAACCTCTGTGATCATAGTAGTTATGTATCATTGAAATCTTAATATCCTTCAACAACATATAAGCAAATATATACTATGTTTTTAGGGCTTTTTGCTGCAGGTGGATTTAGTTCATTCAGGATGATTTTGTAAGCTTGATGCAGCCAGAAGCTTTGTCAAACAACAAACAAACAAACAAACAAACAAATAAAACAAAATCATAATACAAGCAAAAATAAAGCAAAACAAGAAAAAATATATTTTGTTTGTAATTCCATGTAGCATCAAAGGAAGTCAGGATTGATCCGAAACAGGCAAGGATCCTAGAAGCAGGTGTAGATGCAGAGTCCATGGAGGGGTGCTGCATACTGGTTTGCTTCACATTCTATCTTAGCATGTTTTCTTATAGAATCCAGGACTATATTCTCATGACTGGCACCACTCATTTTCGGGGATGGTCCCTCCCTGTTTGATTACTAATTATTAAATGCTATACAAAGTAGTCTTATGAGGTATTTTCTCAGTGGAGGTCACTTTCTCTCAGATTATGTTACCTTGTCTTGAGCTGACAGAAAATGGCAACCAGTACAGTGATTAAGACAAAATTTGGTCCTGTTTAAGTGAGACTGCTGGTCCTCTTACAGAGTCACCCTCCTACTCAGATTCTTCCAGTTTATCCCTAATTCAACCACAGGGTTTAGCAGCTTCTGTCCATGGTTGGGTGCAAATATCTGCATTTGACTCTTTCAACTGCTTGTTGGGTCTTTTGGAGGGCAGTCATGATAGTTCCCCTTTTGTAAGTGCTCTGTTGACTCAGTAACAGTGTCAGGCATTCAGGCCTCTCCTTGAGCAGGATCTTGAGATCTCTGACAGTGGATCACCAACCAGGCAGCAAACACCACCTGATATGAGGAAGACAAACACATATATAGCAGAGGACTGCCAGGTCTGGGTTCAGTCACAGAAGGTGCAACAAATGCTCAAGAGATGGGAGGCCACAGGGAGTTTAGAATTCTAGTGGAGATGTGATGGAGACTTCCCTGTGGAGACAGGGGACAGGGAGTAGGTATGGGATGTGGAACAGTCCTAGGGCAGTCTGGGAGAGGAATAAAATTTGGAGATAAAAAAGAAAAATATATAAATAATAATAATAATAATAATAATACAAATGTGGGATACATTAACACACAGGATTTGCTCTAACAGACCTGACCATGTTGTTTACTGGCAGAATGCGCATTTGAATTTTGGATTACAAAAGGTGGTGAATGCTTAAAAAGGGCCTTAATGCGTAAAACTCATAGGCAAATGGTGGACAGTGGTACTGAACGCGATGTAGATTTTGATGAGCCAGTTGAAGAGATTACAGATGAGTAAGTTAAAATTAGGTTACCTAGAGATCCCACCTTGCAATCCATCCAACAGGAAAGAACTAACCTTTGACATTCTTAGTGATACTCTAACCTGCTTCCAGACAAGAGTCTAACACAGCTGTTGTCTGAAAGACTCAATCTAGCAACTAATTCACAGGGATACAGATACCCACACTTAAACATTGAATGGAGCTTGATGTATCTTAAGGAAGAGTAGAGAGGATTGCAAGACATGAAGGTGACAGGACTACACAGTAAACTATCCAGGTGTATTGTTGTTCTCACAGTCTAAACCAACAACTAAGTAGCATACACTGTCAGATTTAGACTTTTCCTCATATATACAGTTTGGATTTCATCTGGGCCCAAACAATGAATGTTGGAGATTGTAGGCCACCGGGTACTAGGGAATAAAGGGAGTGGGTGAAAATATGCATCCTGCCAGAATTCCAGTGCTCTGGAAGGGCAGTCTGAGGTCTTTGGGCCTCATGGAGGCCAGAGATAACAGATACTCAGTCTCAGGCATTCCAGAAACCTATGGACACTGCAGAAGAGCTGAGAAAAAAAAATGGGTGCCCCTAGGATTGGCTCGGCCATCCCCAGGGCCAAAGGGAGAAAAATGGCAGGAAAGAGATTTTGCTGGGTAATTCCCACACTGGTGAGAATCCTTGGTCATAGAAAGGCCTTCTGGTGGGAGATTAGATGCAGCTCTTTAGGAGAAAGCCTATCCCATCATTCAAGCATGGTGAGTCTTGATGAACAGAGACAGTATATGGTTTTAGAGCTTTATTGTTCAAAGGCAGGCAGAAAGAGAGAAGGTAAAACAGAAAGACACACTGGCCAGGGTCATGTGCATAAAAAGGGAGAAGGGAGGTAGAGAGAGATGAATAGATATGAGAGTAAGAAAGGTGAGAGTTTAAGAGAGTGAGGAGAAGCAAGCAGCTCCTTTATAGTGGGCTCAACTATCTTGCTGTTGCCAGGTAACTGTGGGGAGGAGCATACCTGGCTATAGTCAGGTAACTGTTGGGGTGGAGTCTAGCCAGAATTCCAGGAGCTTGGGACTTTATCTGCTTGACTGATAGTCACAGAATTATGGAGTTGGAGGCTCTGTGGTATTAGACAACTTCTCTGGGAATGTGGCACACTTTTCCATCCCTTGTAGAGTTCTCTACTGGGTCTCATTCAACAAAAACAGGCTGCCTTTCATGGTCCTCTCATCTCTCCCTCTTATTCTGTCTTTCTTTGTAGCCTTCCCCCCTCTCTCTTTCTGTCTCTCTCTCTAATTCTCTCTCCCTCTTTCTCTTTCTCTTTCTCTACCTCCTCTCTTTATCCCTGCATTTCTATAATAAAGCTCTGAAACCATAGAGAGTCTCTGATCATCAAGGCTGTGTGCACTCTGGTCAGTGTTGGGAACCGTTTACCTCATCCCTCTCTCCTATAACCCTGGTGGCTTTACCAAAGTAGCTCCAGGGTCCACAGGTCACCCCCTGAAGAGTGGGATAGAGGAATGTCCACCCAGATATCCAGATGAAATGAATGGTTTTCTAGACAGATGCCACATTCCAAATTTAAGTCAAGAGAAGGTCCATTAAAAATATCCCAACCAAAAAGATAAAGCTCAGGGCAAGATGGGTTTAGTGGAGAATTCTACGTACCTTCAAGGAAGACCTGATACCAATTTTCTTTAAACTATTCCATAAAAGGGAAACAGAAAGAAAACTATTTAACTCTTTCTATGATGCAATAATTACTCTGATATGTAAACAACACAAGGACCCAACCAAAAAAAGAGAACTTTAGACCAATCCCAGTTTTGAATAGCAATGCAAAAATACCCAATAAAATTTTTCCAAACCAAATCCAAGAACACATTAAAATCATCATTCACTATGATCAAATAGACTTCATCACAGGTATGCAAGGTTGTTTTAATATAAGAATATCTATTATCATAATTCAAAATATAAACAAACTCTAAGAAAAAAAATCACATGATCATTTCCTTAGATCCATGAAAAGCATTTGATCAAATACAACAGTCCTTCATCTTAAAAGTATTGGAGAGATCAGGAATTCTAAGCCTATTCCTAAGAAAAGCAATTTACTGCAAACAAACATCCAATATGAAATTAAACAGAGACATATTTAAGCATCCCACTGAAATCGGGGACAAGACAAGGATTCCCACTCTCCTCATATCTATTCAATGTAGTACTCAAGTGTTAGCTAGGACAATAAGACAACAAAAAGAGATCAAGGGAGTACAAATTGGTAAAAAAAAAAAAGAAGAAGAAGAAGAAGAAAGAAAGAAAGAAAGAAAGAAAGAAAGAAAGAAAGAAAGAAAGAAAGAAAGAAAGAAAGAAAGAGATCACTCCTTACAGGGGATATGATAGTATACATAAGTGACCACAACAATTCTACCAGAGAATTTCTATAGCTAATAAACAACTTCAGTAATGTGGCTGGGTATAAAATTAATTCAGATAAGTCAGTAGCCTTTTTTATACAAAGGATAAACAGGCTGAGAAAGAAATTAGGGAAATAATTCCCTTCACAATAGCCACAAGTAATATAAAGCATTTTGGGGTAATTCTAACCAAACAAGTAAAATAAATAAATTCAAGTCTCACAAGAAAAAGAACAAAGATCTTAGAAAATGGAGAGACCTCACATGCTCATGGATTGATAGAATTAACATAGTAAAAATGGCCATTCTACCAAAGGCAAACTATATATTCAGTGCAATCCCCATCAAAATACCTATGCAAAAATGGGATTGGTCTGAAATTCTCGTATTATGGTTGGGTCCTTGTGTGGTTTGCATATCAGAGTAATTGTTGCTTCATAGAACAAGTTAGTTTTCCTTCTGTTTCTATTTTATGGAATAGTTCAAGGAAAATGATATCAAATCTTCCTTGAAAGTCTTGTAGAATTCTTCCCTAAACCTGTCTTCAAAGCCAACAATTCTTCAAAGAAATGGAAAGAGCAATTCTAAAATTCAGCTGTAAAGGCAAAAAACCCAGAATAGCAAAAACAATTCTTAATAATAAAAGGCCATCTGGAGAAATCACCATTCCTGACCTCAAGCTTTATTACAGAGCAATAGTGACGCAAACTGCATGGTATTGGTACAGTGACAGACATGTTGATCAATGGAATAAAATTGGAGAAATAAACCCCACACTTATGGACACTTGATCTTGGACAAAACACCAAACTTATAAAATGGAAAAGATATTGCTTCTTCAATAAATGGTACTAGACGAACTGGCTGTCAGTATGTAGAAGAATGAAAATATACCCACATATGCCACCTTGTACAAAGTTCAAGTACAAGTGGATCAAGGACCTCAACATAAAACCAGATACACTGAATCTAATAGAAGAGAATGTGGGAAAGAGCCTTAACTCATTGGTACAGGGGGAAATTTCCTAAACAGAACTCTCATGGCTCATGCTCTAAGATTCAAAAAATGATAAAGGGGACCTCATGAAACAGAAAAGCTTTTGGAAGGCAAAGGACATAGTCAATAAGACAAGTTGGCAACCTACAGATTGGGAAAAAAGTCTTCACAAACTCCCCATCCTATAGAGGACTAATATCCAAAATATTTAAAGAACTCAAGGAGTTAATAACCAAAACAACCAACAACCCAATCAAAAACTGTGGTATAGAAATAAACTGAGAATTGACAACTGCAGATTCTCTAATGGCTGAAAAGCATCTAGAGAAATGTTCAAAATCCTTAGTGATCAGAGAAGTGCAAATCAAAATAACCCTGAGATTACACCTTACACCAATCAGAATGGTTAATTTCAAAACCTCAGGTGCCAACAAATGTTGGAGAGGATGTGGAGAAAGAGGAATACTTCTCCATTGCTGGAGGGATGGAAAACTGGTACAACACCTCTGGAAACCAATCTAAGTGCTTCTCAGTCATTAGAGATTCTGCAGTTGTGAAATATTGGCTGAGTTCCACTCCCCTTTTTTTTTTTTATTGGTTTGTTTCATTCTATGGCGATTAACTTCTTGATTTCTTTTTATATTGTGGATATTAGTTCTCTCTCAGATGTGAGGTTTGTGAAGTGTTTTTCCCCATGTATATGTTGCCAAAATATTGGAAATAGATCTACAAAAAGATCCAGCTGTACCACTCTTTGAAATATACTCAAAAGATGCCCCAACATGCCACAGAAACACATGTTCTACTATGTTCATAGCAGCCTTATTTTGATAGCCAAAAGTTGGAAAAAAACTAGGTGTCTCTCAACAGAAAATTTAATACAGAAAATGTGATTCATTTACCCAATTGATTTCTATTTAGCTATTAGGAAGGAGAACATTATGAGTTTTACAGGCATGTGAATGGAATGTGAAAATTTCATCCTGAGTGAGGTAATTCAGACTCAAAAGGAGTGCATGGTGTGTACTTATGAATTAGTGGATATTAGCTAAAAGAAAAAGTACATAATATCCAAGATACAATTCATTGGGAAGAGAGGCCCCTTGGTCTTGCAAACTTTTATATGCCCTAGTAGAGGGTAACACCAGGGCCAAGAAGTAGGAGTGGGTGAGTAGGGGAGCAGGATCAGGGTGGGGGAAGGTATAAGGGACTTTCAGGATAGCATTTGAAATGTGAATGAAGAAAATATTTAATTAAAAAATTGAAAAAAAAATGAACTCAAAAAGGTCAACAAGCTGAAGTGCCCAAGAAGTGTCTTCGACTTGGGAGAGAGAAGAAAGTAATCACAAGTGGGGTGGGAGGGAGGGACCTGAGAGGGAAAGTGGATGGGGGGGAATTGTACAAGGGGTGGGAAGGGAGCCTGATCTGGTATTGGGTGATCAAAAAAGACTGAAGCCCTGAGAGCCAGAAGAAAGAATGGAAACAGGCAACCTCAGGAAATAGGAGGTTAGGGGGAATCCTCCAGAATGCACCAGAGATCTAGCAGGTAAGGGTCTCTTAGTAGTCAAAGAGCGGATCCTTAGATGCAATATCTGACATTAGGGAGAGGAAACATAAAGAACCCACCTCTAGGAGGAAGACAGGGCATCAAGTGAGGGATGGGGTTGCCATCCCACAGTCACATCTCTTACCTGCAATTGTTACTGTCTGAAAGAATTGCAGTGATGGAAATCGAGAGGAGTCTGAGGAAAAGAAGGTCCAGGATCAAGTCCAAAGTGAGATCCAGATCAAAGATAGGTTCTAAGGCCTGACACTATTATTGAGGCAATGGAGCACTCACAATAAGGGACCTATCTTGACTGACATCTGAAATACCCAGTAAGCAGCTGAAAGAGTCAGATGTAGATATTTGGATCCAACAAATGGACAGAAATAGCTGATCACTATTTTTGAATTAGGAAAGGCTGAAAGAAGCTGAGGAGAAGGTCCATCCTGTAGGAGAACCAGCAGTCACAATTAATCTGGAAATCTTTCAAACACTGGGCCAAGCTAACAGCATACACAAGCTGATATGAGATTTCCAACACAGATACAGTAGAGGATTTCCATGTCTGTGTTCATTGAGAGGTGATGAACATAACCCTCAAGAAGCTGGAGGCCCCATGGAGTTTAGAGTAGGGGTGCGGTATCCACATGGAGAGAGTGGGGGCTGTGAGAAGTTGTGTGATATGGAACAGTCAGAGAGTGGATCAGGGAAGGGGAGATGGTAATGGAATATGGAGTGTAAAAAATCAATTAATTTAATAAAAATAACACCATGAAATTGGCAAAAAAATTAAAGAATGTAATTTGAAAAGAGTATCATGTGAGGTAATCCAACCTAGGAAGTCAGACATGGTATTACACACTTATAAGTTTATGATATATGTAAAAGATAACCCTGCTGTATGACCAGGTATTGAAAAAAACTTAGTAAAAATAATGCTAAAGAAGGGAATATTGAATCCCACTTAGAAGGGGAAACAGAAGAGACATCATGTGTGAATGAGGAGAGCAGACTACAAGAGTTCTGAGAGTAAGGTTGGCAATAGGAAGAATCTGGTGTTGTAGATGATGGAGTGTGAGAGTATAGGAGAAGAAAACTGGAATCTGGGTTCCATCTCTGTGAAGAGCTAGAAACCTAGGCAATGGGAACACCTGGAAATCAATGATAGTTACTTTAGCTATTTCTTAACAACATGGATTATGGAATTTGACCTGATCATTTCCTGTAACATACCAGGGAAGTCATCTAATTGAGACATTGGGACACACACCCAGGCACAAAATCTCTGACCTACAACTCCTACAAATTCTCATGCCCACAAGATATGCTTGGATATAGGTGGCACACAAATTGTTAGAGTAGCCTTCTAATGAATGACCTATCTTGATACTCATGCCATGAGAGTGAACCCAAAATTTACAATTCCTGTAGATCCTAGAGCCAGGTGCTGGATGTTTCAGTGACCCACTATAGAAGAAAAAATGATCAGGGGAACAAAAGGAAAGACTGCTAAATATATTCTGCCATATTGACAGATTAGTGACTAACCCAATTGGTCATCAGAGATGCTTCAGACAGCAACATATAAAAAGCAATGCAGTGAACCTAAGATACGGGTAGCTAAATATTTGTTAGAGTTTGGAGAATCTGATAAATAGTGAGGAATATTTGTAAGAACCAGAGAGGTAAACACAACACAAGAGCCTAAGGAATCTTACATCTATTGCTTATTCAAACTCATAAGGACTAAAAAGATAATAAGGTAGCATTCATGGATCTGACCTAGTACCGTTGAATATATGTTATGGCTGTGTAGATTCGTGCCATTTTATGACTTCTATCTTGAATCAGGGTTGTCTCTGATCCTGCTATATTTCTTTGAGGCATTTACCCCTATTTGATTATCTTGTCTAGATTTAACAGAAGAGGAGGTGCCTAGGTTTAATTCAAGGATATATATATATATACACATATATATATGTCATGTCTGGATTATACTAATCTAGGGTGGCATATTCTGAAAAGAAAAGAAGGGTGAATAGTGTTGAGCACAGGGTTTTCATGGGACTAGAAGGAAAGGAGGCAGGAGATACTGTGGTTTGGATGTAAAATAGATAAAATACTAAAAATACACTCCCTCTAGAAATCAAAAATCTCTTTTAAAAGATCAAAGTGATTCACTTTTACCAGAGTCACAATTCAAACTGAGAAAAACCCAGCTCCAACATTACTAATACCTCTATTACCAATTATTGAGAATTCACTCATGAAATTCTGGGCATCTCCATTTAGCTTTTATCATTTTTCCAGCTCCACCATTTGCAGTACATTCAGTTTCTCTTTGATGCTATTGAAGGTTCAAACTACTTTTGCTGCTGATTTCATATCATTCCATGGCACTGTCATCTCCAAAACACTGGAGCTATATATTACATGCTAGTCTGACACAGGTTGTCTTTGTGTTGCTGAACTTCAACATCTTTGCATGGCCATTTCTGTCTTGGACATTCAAATGCCAAAGAGGGTAAATTAACACAAATATTCCCTCCCCGCCTTAAAGTATCAAAATATCAGCTGCTCACCATGACCTTTCAAGCATTCAAGACTATTACTGACTGAATGACTACTAAGATATCACTTTTGACTGCCAGTGTGAGGTAGAACCCTTGGTCATCTCTAGAACAAGGCTTCAATGTACTGACACTCTGGAAATACTTCCCAGAAGATTTCACCTCAGTGATGCTGTTCTCTCCTTAATCACAGATAATTTCTCAGCTCCAGCTCACCAGCATTGAGTTTTCCAGAAAAGCAAAGGTGTCCTGTTAGTATTTATGTTATTGTTTTAATCACAACTGTTTCATCAGCACCGTGTAACTAAATGACAGAATCTAAAATCAAAATAACTAATGGAATTATAGACCCTTTAAAATTCTATCTCAAATTTCATAAGCCAGGACTCCATCTAGGAGACTGTTCTCAAACATGTTTACCTTTTGAATTCCATCAGAACACCCCACAATCCCTCACCACTCAATTATTTTCTAGACCCACATTCCTAAAATCCTCCCTAAACCACAGTCAGTTCTGTCACAATACTCCAATTTCTAGGTAACAACTTGTTTAGTTGAGATTTATTTTTCTACAATGACAAATGACCAAAACAGCAAGTTCTATAAAAAAAGAAAAAAAAAAGAGTTTATTTGGATTACACTTCTATATTGGTAATCATCATTTAAGGAAAGCAGGAAAAAAACAATTCATGGTAATAACATTTATGCAGGAAATGACACAGAAACCATGGAGGAGGATGGCTGCTTCTTGGCTTCTTTCATCGAACTTGCTGACCAGGACTTTTTTTTTTTTTTGAATATTGAAAAATAAGCCCAGCAGGCAAACCACCCATAAATGGCTGGGAAATTTTTTTCTACTAATTTCTAATTAAAAAGTGATTTACACACAAATATTTGGAGGTCATTTTCTCAATATGCTTTCCTCTTTTAAGATAATTCTAGTGTGTGCCAAAGTAGCATAGATGACTACTAGCAAACACACCCATTTATCTGATGTTTAGTTCCTTACCTTTTTCCAGAGAAGATATTCCAAATTACAGATCAAATTCTCTTTCCTATGGAAATGGATATTTTATATGTATGTTCTACAATACCTACAAAGGGGTTAGGCAGCACAAGAAGCTCAAAGAAACTGATGCTCTTAAGTCTAATATTTGACATAATGACAAAAATGTGTCACCATGATATTTACTGTCGCTATTATTTGATTCAGCTGCTCCACTTTAGAGTCAGATCACACAATGTCTGAATCTGAACAAATAATTGCATCAGCTTTAGGAGAGGGCACAAATTCTGCTAGCCCTAGTAAGGAGGTGTGAGAAACATATATTTAGAAAAGTACTTGGAACAATTGTTAGCATGAAATCAAACCTTAAGATCAGTTGTATAAATTAACTAATTTACTGGCAGCCATGTGATACAGTTCTTTCACTCTTAGTGTCCTAATGAATACACAAGTATTTAAATGACACATTCATGGGACCATGGAATTTATAGTGTAAAATCTTTATTCCTTTAAGCTAGTATTTCTTATCATTCCCAATTCTGCAACTTTTAATTGAAATCTTCACTTTATGATGACTTCTTTTTCATAAAATGTTCTACTGTGTCTTCTTAAATACTATTTTGCCAAGTGTAGGATTATAATGTCCATTGGTTGAGTACAAATCTCTGTGTCTGACTCTTTCAGTTGCTTGGTGGGTCTCCGGAGTGTGGTTGTGATAGATCCTTTTTTGTGAGTGTTCCATACACTCAGTAATAATGTCAGGCCTTGGAACCTCTCTTTGAGCTAGATCCCACTTTGGGCCTGTTGCTGGACCTTCTTTCCCTTAGGCTCATCTCCTTTTTCATCCCGGCAGTTCTTTCAGACAGCAACAAGTATGGGTTAGTGTGTTTACTTTAGGGTAGCAACCATCTCCCTCACTTGATGCCCTGTCTTCCTGCTGGAGGTGGACTCCATAAGTTCTCTCTCCCTACTGTCTGGCATTTCACATGAGGTCCCTACCTTTGAGTACTGAGAATCTCTCATCTCGTAAGTTTCTGGTGCATTCTGGACAGCTCTGTCAATCTCCTACTTCCCATAGCTGCCTGTTTCTATCCTTTCTGTAGGCTTTCAGGGCTTCAGTCCTTTTCCCTCATAAAATACCAGATTAGATTCCCTTCTCCCCCTCACTACTCTCCCATCCACTTTCCCTCCCAAGTCCCTCCCTCACTCCCTCCCCACTTGTGATTGCTTTCTTCTCTCTACCAAGTGGGGCTGAGGCATACTCACTTGTGCACTTCAAATTATTGACCTTTATGAGTTCTGTGTACTGTATCTAGCATATTCGGTACTTGTTGATGTTGTTGCTGTTGCTGCTGCTGCTGCAGCTGCTATTGCTGTTGTTGTGGTTGTTGTTGGCTAATATCAAGCTATTCAGTGAGTACATACCATGAATGTCCTTTTGAGTCTGAGTTACATCACTTAGGATGATATTATCTAGTTCTATCCATTTACCTGAAATACTCAGGATGTCCTCCTCCTTAATAGCTGAGTAGAAATCCATTGTGTAAATGAACCACATTTTATGTATCCTTTATTCTGTTGTGGAGCATCTAGTTTGTTTCCATGTTCTGGGTATTACATATAAGGTTGCCATGAACATAGTGGAACATGTATACCTTTGGTATGGTGGGGCATCTTTTGGAAATATTTCAAAGAGTGCTATTTCTATATCTTCAGGAAGTTCTATTTCCAGTTTTCTGAGAAAACTCCAGATTGATTTCAAGAGTTCTTTTGCTGGTTTGAATCCCACCAGCAATGGAGGAGTGTTCCTATTTTTACACATCCTCACCAACATGTGTTGTCACCTGAGGTTTTCATATTATCCATTCTGATTGGTGTAACACATTTCTGTGATCACTAAGAACTTTGAACATTTCCTTAGGTGCTTCATAGCCACTTGAAGTTACTTTGTTTTGAACTCTCAGTATGGTTCTATACCCAATATTTTATTGGGTTGTTCGTTTTTTTGTTTTTTGTTTGTTTGTTTGTTTGTATTTGGTGATTAGATTAGTGATTTCTTTATATATTTTGGATATTATCCCTCTATCAGATGTGGGGTAAGTGAAGATTTTTTCCATATCTGTAGGTTATTGATTTGTCTTATTGACTAAGTTCTTTGCCTTACAGAAACATTCCAGTTTCATCAGTTTCCATTTATCAATTCTTCATCATAGAGCATGAGCCACTGAAGTTCTGTTTAGGAAATTTAACCCTTTGCTGATGCAGATGAGTTCAAGATTTTTCCCACTTTCTCTTTATTAGATTCAGTTTATCTGGTATTATGTTGAGGTTCTTGATTCACTTGGACTTGGACTTTGTGCAAGGTGACAAATATAGGTCAATTTTTCATTTTTCTACATACTGATAGTTAGACCAGCACGATTTATCGAATATGCTTTCTTTTTTCCATTGTGTATTTTTGGGATCTCTGTACAGATAAAATGTCGATAACTGTGTGCTTTTATTTCTGGGTCTTCAATCCTATTACACTGATCAACTTGTCTGTCTTTGTAGCAATACTGTAGTATTTATCACTATTGCTCTGCAGAAAAGTGAGAGAATGGGGATGGTGATTCCCTCAGCTGTTCTTTTATTGTTAAGAACTGTTTTTGCTCTTCTGGGTTTATTTCCTTTCCTGATGAATATGAGAATTGCTCTTTCCATGTATTGTGTTGAAATTTTGATGAGGATTGAATTGAAAATGTAGATTGTCTTTGACAAGATGGGAATTTTTACTGTGTTAATTCTGCCAATCCATAAACACTGGAGATCTCTGCATTTTTCTGAGATAATCTTCGATTTTTTTTCTTGAGAGACTTGAAGTTATTTTCATACTGGTCTCTTATTCTTTTGGTTAGAATTACATGAAAATACTTCATATTATTTGTGGCTATTGTGAAGAGAGTTGTTTCTGTAATTTCTTTCTCATCCTGATTATCATTTGTATAGAGGAAGGCTATTGCTTTATTTGAGTTAATTTTATATCAGACCACTTTTCTAAAGCTGTTTATCAGCTTAAGTACTTCTCTGGTAGAATTTTGGGGTTGCTTATATATTCTATCATATCATCTACAAATAGTGATATATTTATTTCTTCTTTGCCAATTTTTATACCCTTGATCTCTTTTTATTGTCCTGTTGTTCTAGTTAGCACTTAAATACTAATTTGCATAGATATAAGGGTACTGGACATCCTTGTCTTGCCCCAATTTTAATGGGATTTTTTTCAAGAATGACTCCATTTAAATTGATATTGGCTCTTGGATTGCCATAAATTGCTTTCATTATGTTTAAGTATGGGCATTAAATTCCTGATCTATCCAATACTTATAATATGAAGTGGTGTTATGATTGCTGCATGAGCAGCAATCTCAATAACATGGACCCCGAGATCTCTGAAACTTTGAAGCACCAACCAGGCAGCTTACACCAGCTGATATCAATCCCTCAACACATGTACAGCAGAAGACTGCTGGGTATGATTCAGTTAGGGAGGATGCACATAACCCTTAAGGGACTGGAGGTTCCATGGAGTTTAGAGATCTGATTGGGTGGGGTTTGGGGATAGGGTCATACTCATGGAGACTTGGGGGTGTGGAGAAGTTATGGGATGTATAACAGTTGATAGATGAATGGGGGTGAGTAAAATCTGGAATATAATATAAATATATAAGTAAATAAATGATGACAAAAAGAATTATAATGTATATATCTGATATGCAGGATATTTGATTTGTAATATTTTAAGTGATCAGAACATACATGATAAGGTCTTCCCCTCTAGAGGTATGAGAAAGTGTTCAAATTTTTACTTCATCTTGTGCATCTGGTTTGTCAATTTATTATTAGTCTTGGTTTTACTCAATACTTTCCTGAATGCATATACTTGTAGTATCCTTCAATATATGTGCTTTATGCTACATTTTCAACCTCAGAGAAACATACTTATTAATCTGTGGTGTTTTAGTACACAGAAAGCATCATCCTCACCTTTTATTTAAATTTGAACACAAGAAGAAGTTACATATTCCTAATCATTCGTCAGCAATAAAAGTTTGTCCACATTCTTCACTACTATTTATTGGAGGGATTGAAGTGTACATTACTTAAGTGAAGTGGAGTAAAAGTTCTACAATGGAAGTGAATAACAGAGGATGTGTACTGGTGATGATTCTTTAGGAAGGAGGCCATAAGCACCATACTACAGGATTTTTAAAGCAGATATGTATGCTTGTGTCCTATGTATAAGTGCATACATGTTCACTCAGTTGATTCAGCAGTTTGAAATGGGAAAGATGATAATTGTATAAATTTTTATGGGAAAATGATGAGTGGATATGACGGGGATGGCAGATGTAGGAATGGTGGATTGTGGGTTTGAGGAAAAACTTGTTTTACATATGTGAATATTTACACTAAAAATGAGAAAAATATTTCATATTTCTTATAAAATTATTGTAATCAATAATCTAAGTGACAGAAAAATGTAAGCATTATAATAGATATGTTATAAGCAGTATTCATAAACTCTGTTGAAAGACTGTAAAAATACAGCCACTTTTGAGATCGGTCCTTGGCTTGTCAAAAAATATGAAGCTAGATATACCACATGATCCAGTGTCATCATCCTAGGGCAAATAACCAAAAGACTTTGTATTCCTCTGTATCAATATCTGAATAACCATGCTGATTTCTTTTATGTTCATAATAGTGAGGATGTTGAATCAGTCTAGCTTTCCATCACCTGAATAATACATAATAAATTGTGATATTTGGTTATGATGCCATATTACTAAAACATAAAAATTAAGTTATAAAATTTGTAGACAAATGGAATGAACATGAATAAATTATTCTGAATTAGGTCTTCCAGTTTTAGAAACATAAATACAAACTTTATTCTGTCATGTATGATGGTAAATTTATGCATTATGTAGTTTAATGAGAGTAAATATGGAGGAAACCAATTTACTAAAAATGCTATGTTCTGAGGGTATTCATTAATGAAGGTGGGATACTAGAACTTGTGTAAAATGAATTTGGCGTGGGCCCCAATTAGTGTAGAAAACTACAGAAAGAAAAAAGTGCAGGGAAGGAAAAGGCCATTTAAATTAGAATGAATAAAGTAATATGGAATCCTAAAATCTTGCAGTCAGTAAAAATTACAAAAATTAAGCTAAAATATAGATGGTATGAAAGAATTCAGGTTATAACACAGATTTATAATTTAACAATGGTTTGGTTCAGGAAGATGGAGAAAATTTAGGGAAGACAAGGAGAGGTAAGCATACTAAGGATTGTGAAATAAGCTTAAGAAAACCTAGTGGTTTTGTATGTGTAATATTTTAATTGAGAATAATCTTAAGATCATTTAGCTTCACTTTAAAACTTCATAATCCAAAGTTCTATATTGTGCACAACTCACAATAATGCTTATATTTCAAATTCACACAGAACTCTCCTCTGAACTCGCGTTACCAGATTTCTTGCAAAAACTTCCAAAATCCTTCCACAGTCCTTCCTAAAACACGCTCTACTGTATCAGCATTAACCCAAATCCTAGTACCAACTGCTTTTAGGATTTCTTTTGCTGCAATGAAATATCAAGGCAAAAAAAAAATTGTAGGGAATAAATTCATTTGATTTACAATTCAATATCATAGATCATCCTCTAAGGAAGTCAGTATAGAAATAAAACATGGCAGGAGCCTGCAGGCAGGAAACAATGCAGAACCCAAGGATGGCTTGTTTTACCTGAGGTGATAAACCAGAATCCAAAAACACCAGTCCAGGGAGGAAACTACTCACTATTGATTTGGTCCTTTTCCTTTAATTACTAATTAAGAAAATTAGTTACAGACATATTGTTGGAGACCATTCTCTCAAATGAGTTTTCCTATTTTTATATAACTCTAGTATCTGTTTTTAAGAAGCATAGGGGACTACTGGTAAAGAAATGTGTTTTCTTTGAAGTTCAGTTACAAATCTAGCTTCTAAATAAGTCATTTCCAATCACACATCATTTTTTGCCTTTACTATATAAATGGGTATCTTTAGGTAGTTTATACAGTAGCTGAAAAGGGATTAAGGATGATCAGAAGATCAAAGAAGCTTATGTCCTTGAATCTAATATTTAAAGTAATGGTGAAGTATTACTGTGATATTTAGATTAGTTATTTGATTTAGCTGTTCCCACATAAGAGACAAGTCACAAGGACACTGTATGAATTTAGGCTCTTGATTACATCAGTTTCAGTAGAAGAAAGAGAACCTGGCAGCCATAGTAAGGAGGTATTAGATGCATGCATATACATACATGCTTGGAAATATAGTTAGCCAAGAAATCCAGCCTTAAGTGAGTCTTAACATATGTAATGGCAGCCATAGAATAGTTCAAGTTCTTTGCCTAGTGTTGTACTAAGGAAAACAGAAGTATTTAAATGACAGATCCATGTTTCTAGTACATTATAGTGTAAAATATTCCGCCCTTTAATCTAGTAGTTTTCAACATTCCTAATGCTACAACACTTTAATAAAAATGTGCTTGCTGTAGTAGCTCCAATTCTTAATTTTTTTGTTGCAACTGCATAAACTTGCTTAATGTTAAATTAGTATGTGAAAATATACTATTTCATAAGTTAATTATATATATATATATATTTATTTTTTGTAAATTTTAATTTAATATAGTTTTTTTCATAGACTGTATATTGTTTACTAATCCTCAAAAAGTTCTTCCATATTCCATTACACAAATCCACATTATTGTGATTGCTCTCATTAAAAATGTGTATAAAACACATGAAAAGACATAAGATGTGTAAAGTAACATAAAGTAATATTAAGTGAAACGAGCTCAAAAAAAGATAAAAACAAGCCAATTAGCAACAAAAAAATTAACAAAGTTAAAGTAAAATTTCAAGAAGCTAATGAAGAGAAAGATACATATTCTGAACTAAGGAAATATCATACATATACAAAATGTGGAACATAATATGAATAAAACAATGATTGTTTTTAAAAGTGAACAGATAATATGAAGGTAAAATAAGAAGATAAAATAAACCTGCAAATATATTAGTTAGCTCACTCTTGTTAGCCATCTTCTTCTGGGCATGGAGTCTGGTCTTAATTATAGTTTGTATACCCTGTGAGACTCTTGGGAAAATTCTTTGTTTTGACATGATTATCAGTTGGAGATACCTTATAGGTTTAGAATTGCTGAATGTGCTAAATTCCCATCTTACTAATGGGAAGTCTTCTGGCTTAGAACTTGCTTCCCATGTTCAAGGTCCTACAATCACTCTGAGTTCATATAAGTATCAGCCCTGTACTGTCTAGCAAGTCTCATTCCTATCATTATATCCCTATTGAAGCCTACACAATTTCAAATTCCTCTCCAAATATTTGCTGAGGGTTGTGGAGTAACCACCAAGCAGGAAAGGACACGATCAATGACATGTTTAGTGGCCTCTCCAGTCTGTAGGGATGCACAGATAAAGCGACTAAAGGTATCTACAGACACATGAATATATTTTAACTTTCCAAAANGAGTATAATGAGTGACATCCATCTGCCATAACTCACCAGGGATCAAACCTCGAGGACTGACCCCTAAGTGTGGCTCTGGTAAAAGGGTCAGGTAGCCTTTGCACTGCCTGTTCACGGGTGGTGGGATATTTAAGTCTCAGGGTATGAGCATTAAGGTGATGCAGGTCATGAGCCTGTTGAGCAGCTGCAAGAGGAGTGGTGGACAAGGCTGAAGCCACAATCTGGGTTGCCTGATCAACTGCATTATTACCTTCAGCTAATGGCCCAGGCAGGCATGAGTGAGCATGAATATGACCAATAAAAAAGCATTAATTATGAGCAAAAATAAATTTCTGAAGTTTGGCAAACAATGGAGAGGCATTACTAGAGGGACGGATATATGGAGCTATCTCCAAGAGGGGAACAGAGGTAGCCACATAGGCACTGTCTGTATACAAATTAAAAGGAGTATCAGGCAAGAGTTTAGATACTCTAATAATGGCTGCTAGCTCCACAAGTTGCGCTGAGCAGAAGCCTGTCACAAAGCGTGAGATCTTACCATTGATACTATAAGCTGCAGTGCCTGTAGAGGAGCCATCTGTAAAGACTAAAGCAGCTCCAGCAACTGGGGTTGACTTTGTTCTCTTAGGAAAAACCATAGGTGTCCTGTGTAGAAACTGCACTAATTTATCTGCAGGGTAATGATTGTCAATCACACCTTGAAAGGATGTGCAGTTAACTACCCATTCTTCAGAATTTCTAAATAGCCATTGAACTTGTGATGTATCATAAGGAACGACAATAATGTCAGAATCTTTACCAAAAAGCCTAAGAGCAGTTTCTCTGCCTAGGCGAAGACTATGGGAAACCAGCTGAGTATATGTGGGCAATACTTTAGAAGGAGAAGCTGGCAAATGTACCCAGAACAGAGGTTTAAGTTGCCATCAAAGACCTGTGGGAGAAAATGGTGTAGGGAAAACTAGAGACTGGAGTGACAACTCTGGAGAAAAATACCCAATGCTTTGTTCATTAATAGCCTATTCGACACTGGCAAGAGATACTTGTGCTTCCTGAGTCAGCACGTATGGAGAGGATGGATCTGAGTCTCCACTCAATATATCAAACAAAGGCTTTAATTCTCCTGTTGTAAGCTTCAGATAGGGGCAGAGCCAATTTGTATCTCCTAACAAGTATTGAAAATCATTGAGAGTCTGTAATGAATCTGATATCCCCTAACACACGTTGAAAATAATGTCTGTAATGAATCTCTCCTTAAATGAATCTTTTATGAAAGAACCTTATTATAAAACAATTCAAAGCCCAAAACCAAATCAGGAGGGTGAATCTGAATTTTCTCAGGAGAGACATGAAGTCCCTGACTCTGGAGAGCATTAATAAATTTTATACCAACACAATATATCTGATTTTCATCAGGACCAGAAACAAGGATGTCATCCATGTAATGAATTATGTAATAATCAGGGTATGACCTCCTAAAGGGATCAACAACCTGAACGAAGTACTTTTGGCAAAGCATGGGACTATTAGCCATGCCTTGAGGGAGAACTCTCCATTGAAATCGAGGAGAGGGCCCTGCACAGTTAACTACAGGAAGGCTGAATGCAAAGCATTTACAATCTTCAGGGAGGAAGGGAATA
>NW_018392751.1:8451-12344 GCF_900095145.1 Mus pahari | reverse complement strand
ATAGGGAACTTTTCGGATAGCAGTTGAAATGTAAATAAAGAAAAATAATAATAATAATAATAATAATAATAATAATAATAATAATAATAATAAGTATGTATATATATATATATATATATATATACATACTAACATTGTCGGAAGCCGTCCATGGGATAGAGAAAGATGTTTATTGTTGCTCTGGGTCTTGGTTATCATTGTCTGTAATTGCCAGAGAGTTTTGTCTACCAGACAATTGATTGTCTCCCAAAATAGTAACATCAATATCCCTAAATGAGGCAAAATGTTCAAAATTTGCATGAAAGCAATATCTGACCAGAATAAAATTTTCTCTAGAGTTTAAGGATATTCTCTAACTGAATTCACTGCTTTGCTAAGACAAAAATAGCTGATGTTACCCAAACCACATATTCTATTGGAAATATTGCCTCTTCATTGTCATGCTTATTGTCATGTGGAAGATGGCCTTCTTCTCTGTTTTTTCCTGCTACTATGTATGTATGTATGTATATGTGTGTATGTATGCATGCATCCATGTATTTACAGGTATGCTTAATTGCCAGGGAAAAATATGAAACTCTGAGGATAACATACAAAAAAAAAAAGAATATATAATAGATGGCTTCATGACAAGGAGAAGTACAGTCAATATAATTGATAAAACTGCTGGAGAAATGTGAGTTGGAGATTGTATAACAGCTAATGGAGTAGCGATTCTGTAGTAACACAACTCTCTGAGTTTATACAAATTTCTAAGGAGCAGGCTAATAAACTGTACAAAAAAGTTTTTTTTCAACATAACTGCTTACTAAACAATTGTGTTGAAATCTCCTGTTCAATTGCAATGCCTATTATCATTGCATAAAGGAGTACAATAAATAAAAGAATAAGTATAAGGCTTAAGTTACATTCTAGTACAATCCTACACCCCCCCACTGAGAAATTATAGAACTAAGAGACCTCAAAGGCACTAGCACTTTATAGTTAGCAAGGTTTACAGATCTGGGAATCATTTATTCATGTTGAGTAGGTCTTATGTCCAAAGAGTGAAATTTGGTTATTATAAAAGTATCTGCGTCACTTTTATACCCTTAAGGTTATCATGTCATGCTGTTCATCATTGTGGTTGATGACTCTCATAGGAGGTATAGCTAGAAAAAAATTGTTGCTTGCCTATCTCTTTGGAAGTTTGCCTAATGCCTTCTGGCTCCATGGTATTGGAGTACAATCACTAATTTACCATACCAGCATAATATCTAACAATAATCTATAAATATTTGCTCTTATACCTACAGATAAATATATTCTTCACTCCTCATCAAGGAAACTTTCTTTTGATTCTGACAGAGACCAGTATGAAAAACCATAACCAATCAAATATATGATATGAAATCCAGTCCCAGTGTATACACATATAAAACATTCATAAACCTAAGGTTCAGGAAGCATTGTTGAAAAGGGGAAGGGAATATTATAAGAGCCAAAGTATCCAAGACTGTGAGATTGTGTATGTCTCCTAGTAATATCAGAAGCTATACACATAAAATCACTCCAGCATGACTGCCTAAATATGAGATGAACAAGGATGACAGGAATAAACATGCCAAACTACTATGAGTTTCCTATAAATCTAGAAAACTGAGAAAATCTGAGAGCCCAAGATTTCACTGGTGTCAAACATTCTATCCTGAAGAAACATAGATATACGTACAAGTAATTTACAAGTAACATTGTAAGGCTGAATTTAGTATATGCTGAATTTATTTATATACTATACTTATATATAAAAAGTATATAAATATATATGTGGGAAGGTGGGGTATGGGGGTGGACATGTATGTGTGTAAAATTTTAAAAATATGATTCTTCCTGTCTGTATATAAGTATAATTATTTCAGCAAATATATTCATATTTCCAATAAAAACTAAATATAATAGAGGCCATATATTTGAAGGAACAATTGAGAGGTATACGGGTGTTCTGGGAGTGGAACAAGGAAAAGGAGAAATATAATAAATCTGTAATCTCAAAATGGAAAATGGAAAAATATTGTTTTCATGTTGAAATCACATGTGTTAAGTAATAATGATAAATGTTGATCACAATATTGATGTTAGTATTTTTCATATTTCATATTTTCATAGTGAAAACAAGAATACTATCAAATTAAGGTAAACATTATTAGACTTCAAAAAATTATCCTATCAGTATAAGAGCCATAATTCACCTCAAAATTAATATATCAAAAATCCCTATAAGAAAAATGGTAGAGGTTAAACACAGAGCATAGGTAATTAAAATGATTTTTAAATGTATATAAATTCAAAATTACACATACTTTCGGAATAGTATAAATTAGGCATGTGACATATAATAAAAAGACACAGGAGAGGTATGTACATAAATATACCTTACAATTCTCAGTATGAATTCAGTTTTGATTCCACTGATCCACAGTGGACAAGAGGCAATGCTGATGAAAAATTCTCCAAGGGCACCCTTCATATCCTTCTTTCTCATGCTACAGATGAATAGGTTCAGCATGGGGCAGACAACATCATACATCAATGAAACAATTATTCTTCTTTATTTAGAATAGCCCACAGAAGAGCTGAAGTCTACCCTAAGTCCTGACCCATAGAACAAGGAGACTACACAGACATGAAATCCCCAAGTAGAAATGGCTATTCACAGTTAAGAATTATCTTTAATAAGGATGACTCTGTAAGTAAGATGTATGATTCTTGTCATAGGAATCACACTTAATAGGGAAGATATCACATTCATAAAGACATTATTGGTGTGATTTTAAGAGCTAGATACCATGAGAACTTGCTGCAGTTCACTGAAGAAATGTAGGAATTCAGTGCGTAAGGATAGGTTCAGTTCATTAATCAATAGAACATGAATCAGGGCGATGGAGAATATGATGATCCAAAGCACCAGAACGAGAAGGGCACACAACTGAGGGTTCATGATAACAGTGCAGTTAATGGGGTGACATATGGCTCTAAAGTGATCATGAGCCATTAAAGTGTGTAAAAATGTATCCATTCCAGCAAAAGTATTAAAAAAAAGTCTGTGTAAGGTACTCTATGTAGGAGATATCTTTCTTCTGTGACTATATGTTTTATATCTTGTTTGGTACTGTTGTTGAGATGAAACTGGTATCAAGAAGTGACAGAAGTACATGAAGTTCTGGAGATATAAGACAGAGCTGACAGCCAGGATGATGGCCAGGTTCCAGAACACCATGACCAGGTACATGGACAGGAACAGATCAAGGAGAATCTATTTTAGTTCAGGATCATCTGATAAACCAAAGATGAGAAATCATGATATCAGTGTGTGGTTCTGTGTTTCCATATAATTTTTATCTGCTAGAGATAAGGTAAAGGCAGTTTTCAAATAATACCCACTGCCATGTCATAAAGTAATCACAACATATCTTTTCTTCTGAATGTGAGAGTCATTTATTTAATCAAATGATTTTCTTGACTATTTTAAATGTTTGTAATTATTCTTTTTTCCTTTAGCTAAATTGCTCTCTCCTTTTATCACGTATAACGTACATTAATGGAATTTTTTTCTATATGGACCTACATAGATAATTTATTTTTTATATAAACCCTCCAAAATATTTAAGATTATTTACTTTCTTTTTATGACTATAATAATTTATTTCATCTAATACTTAAATAATATTCACGAAAAAGTTTTTTCCCGTATAATCATCATAAGTTCTTGTCTCTGAGTCCTTAATTTTTTTCTAGCTACATGATAATTGCTAATATTGTTTGATGCTTAAAAATACCTTTACACTATATATATATATATATATATATATATATATATATATATTATTGTTGATTATAGTAATCTACCCCCTTTG
>NW_018392751.1:2815-7521 GCF_900095145.1 Mus pahari | reverse complement strand
AGAGAGAGAGAGAGAGAGAGAGAGAGAGAGAGAGAGAGAGAGAGAGAGAGAGAAAGAGAGAGAGAGAGAGAACTTTTAAGGCTGAGTAAACAGAATGTAGCTACTCTATAATGTGATGATATAAAGTTTGGAATTTTAAAAGCCTATGAAATATGAAGCAGAAGACCAGGGCATCTGGAACAGGTATGGGTTTCACATATTCTCTTCTGTGTTTTCTTCATGTCACTCTAACATTGGTTAATTTATATTTGGAATTAGTATGAGGTCCTGATTATTCTGTCTCATTATTTGCATTTTTAGAAAATTACATTTTGCCTACTAAATTTTAAACATGAATTAATACAAATCTTGGAAGTGAATATATTTTAAGAGACATCTGGTACAAAAGATAAATCTTACACTACTTTTATACATGAATGTAATTACAGGGAAGAAAATGATTCTAAATAAATATATATCAACAGTTATTGGAAGGGAGTAATACATGATGAACAGAAAATTATAATTCTAGAAATGGATCTTGAATAGGTACGAAATAAGAAACTGGGTGAAGGAAGTCATATATAATTCTACAAGTCACACAAAGGAGTGAAGAATGAATAGATTCTCTTCAGAAAATGAAATTGGAAAAATAATTAATATTTCAAAAACATAGACGGAAATGATATAAGATCTTGAATAGAGACTGAGTGAAAACTGGAGTGCCTTTGAAGTCTACGATCATTGTAACAGACTAAACAGGCACTTTCCAGTTTTTATTCATCTAAGGATCAAACCCACTATACTCTTCTTTTCATATCTACCCCACCTGCTCTGACTAGAGCATACTACCTCTTCTAATATCCATTACTGAAGATATTAGCACCCAATTATCTGTACACAGAAAAATCAGGTGAGTTTTCACAGCACAAATATCAGAAACAGAGGGAAAATCAGAGAAAGGAACATTATTAAAATGTCATGTGCCCAAGGGTTTGACTTCTCAAAGCTCCTCATTAGTTTAATTGTTCTGATGTCTTTACACTCTCCAAACACTCCCTGGGGTAAAAAAAGAAAAGGAAAGTTGAAAACTGTTAATCAATGTTGCATTTATGTAGTTACTAACAAAGGAAGATTGATTTATTTCTCCAAGGTGTACTAGTAACATACAATACATACTCTGCATTTAACTCTTTTGGCTGACACAATGTCCTGCTGTCCCATCTATAGTTTTGTCTGGAACTAGAGTAATATCATAATTTTCATGGTTTAACATTAAGATTTTTCTGAATATACCAACCTCATATTTTATTAAAATGAATAGCATTTTTTCGTTTTAACTTCAGTAGGTCACATGCTTCCATAAAAATAAATTTCTTCTAGATTTCCAAATATAATGGATTATATATTTTAAATTGATGTTTAATGTTCCTATTGAATTTAATAGTCTTATATAATATGCCTTTTAAACTTTAAATTACATTAATATCCTTCTTTTCTCTCTCTTCATTTTGAGTAGTTTTGCTAGGATTTCTCAATATGTCCTCTGTTTTGTTCTTGAGTTTTGTTTCTAGTTTGTTTTTCAGTATTGTTAATCAAACTCTGGACATGACGCATATTACATAAATAGTCCCTAAGTCACCATCCTTGGTCATAGTATTTTTCTTAGAAAAGCCAAGTGCTTTCCCCTTGAATCTTTGTAGTGTTCTGTTAGACTTAATCTTATTCATGTTAAGTCTGACTCTTTTTTTTTTCATTTTTTCCTGTCACAATAATAAAAAAAACAGCATATATGTATAATTATACTATTTTCATGGTTGTGTTTACTTTTTCTACTGCTTTTGGGTTCATTTGGTTCATGTTTATCATAGTAGCTCTCTTTTATCATTAGAAAACTGTGGCTGTTTGTATCATGTTAATTTGAGTCACCAAAATTGTTTGCATGAGAACCCACAAGTCCACATGTAAGATACCATGGGATCCTGACCCCAGTTGTTTCTGATTGCTAAATACAGTTACTAGAAAACAATATCTGGGCAGGACTTTTAGGATTCATCTGGTGATGGATGGAGGGATAAGAAGGAGATCCACCAGGCTAGGAGAAGGAGAGGAAACACACTATACTAAGAGGTGCAGGACAGCAAATCTACCATGTAGAGACTGGGAAATAGCTGCACAAGAGGGCCCCCTGACTGGGTCCAGGGTAACAAAGATGAATATAGGATTTATAAGTAATAACTCAGGAATGTTGGAGGGAGGTGAATTAGCCCTGTGTAGGTTAGAAAGTGGCCCAGTCATTGAGCTGTTTTAGGGATAGCAAAATGAAAAGGTTGTGTGTGTGTGTGTGTGTGTGTGTGTGTGTGTGTGTGTGTGTTTCATTTGGGAACCCAGAACATTGTTGTATGTAGTGAGGACAATACTGCTTCTGGGATCACTTTAAGTACTCAGTTGGGTACTACTATAGGGTATGAGCAGTTTACCTGCAACTAAGTCATATTGGTAGCAAGGAGTAATACAATGTTGGGACAAACATGAGTATACTACTTGTTGGTAGGACGTGAACTTCAATAATCTGTAATAAAAAGGTGGGTAAACCTTCAAGTTCTTTGTGTTGGTATTGGAGGTATAATGAGCTATACTGGTAGGAATATGTACAGTGGTACTGAGGATTATGTGAACTTTTGGAGCCCTGCTCTACAGTTATCAAATGGGAAGTTTATTACTAAGTGGCCTAGAAACCGTTCTTTTTATATTTTGGAAAAATAGTTTATATGTTTTCTAACCTTGTCCTAAAAATTTGCTGAGCACCAAATTGAAGAGTTTTGGTTTAATAATGTTGACAAAGACTACTCCTGACAGTGTTATGTGGGTATTAGTAATTAATTACTCTTATATAGATCTGTAATGAAAGAAACAAACAGTAAAAATAAATGCACATCTTGATGAGAGAAGGAAAATCAGAAAATGTAATGTTAGAACCAAGTCCAGTGCTGGAAAAAGTCAAAACAACATTTGAAAAAGTAGTATGTATAGAATAAAGAATATCCTCAAGGAATGATCCTACTCAGATAAATTTGAAAACATGAAAAGGAATTAGAGGAAAACTAAGCAATAAAGGATCCATCAACAGAAAACTAATGCAAATGTTCCTGAAAGAGATAACTAGGTTATTGCCCTAGTAAACAATAGAACTTGGCAGCTTCACTCATGGTTCTGGTTTTAGAGTCAAGAATACAAAAAGGTGGTTACAGAGACCTTCCATGACTAAAGGAAACTCAAGAAATCAGGAATGAGTCAAGGGATGTCCTGTATGAAGGCACCAGACTGAAGGCAATAAAGAAAAATGAAGGAAATTAAAACCATGCTTTTTGCAATGGTGGTTTAGAAGAAGCAACATTACAAAAGTACGTGGATGGCTTCCGAGAATGAGGTGGAAAGCCCAGGGTGTCCAGGAATTTATGATTAGCCTTTATAAATTATCTGAAAAGGGATAATGAGAAGCAGATGGTAAAGATAGAGGCTTTACAGTCTTATCTGATCAAAGCTCTCTCAAGTCTGTAAAGGAGTTCTAGTAAGGATTAGTGTATGGTCTCACTAAACAACAAATTAGCTCTCCCCTATATTTAGCATATCCTCAGTTGAACAAATTGCTTTGCGGAGAGTATTTATGGATTTCATGTGAAGTATGTGGCAGGATGACTTAAACTAACTCTTAAAGAAAAGAAACAATAATATGTTGTTTTGGGATTGTTCTCTACCCAGTGCTCTACCCAGAGCCAGAACAAGTAGGTTTCCCTTAATGTGTGTCAACACAGCCTAGATGGCTCCAACTTTTCATATTGTAATTTAAATACTAAAGATATGTATCTCTTTCTCATATTACTAGACACAAAATAAGGGAGAGTCTCCAATCATGAGATAAGGTTTAATTCCCAATGTTCACCAAGGCTATTAATGTGTCTAGCTATCTAAACCCATCATTGAAAAAAGAATATCATGATTTATGACATCATATTTCAGGAACCAGGGCTGGCATTGATCGTGTGCCTCAGCTGTTAAACAGGAACCCTATAATATTACAGCTGACTAGGACCAACCTTTTCAGTCAGCCACAACTCACAGTCAAGTGTTTATAGAAGTAACCTAGCTTCTAAGATAATTTGTTTTCCATGAAGCAAATATTTCCAGGAAAGAAAGATCATGGATCCTCACAGAAGCTCCACAAATGCCTCAAATTATTCTTTCCCAAGCATCTGCTCTACTCCTACAGAGTATATGAGCCAGACCTACCTTGGAAGCTTCTCAATTTTCCATGGGAGAGAGGCTCTCATTGCATGTATGAATAAATATTGTTATCTGTTGAGGCCATATCATATTTTCTTTCTCTCTTTCTATCTTTCTTTTTTTCTTTTTTGTCTCTTTATGGTTCCTTAGATAATTGAGCAGGCAATATATATTATTGTGTAAAGATGACTTTTCTTTGACTGAAGAATTCCATTTAGTCACTAGGATAAAAAGATGAAAGAAGAGAACAAATTCTGGCAAGTTGTTTTAGGATACGAACATATCTGAATGGCATTTAATCAAAAAAACAAACAAGCAAACAAAATATATAAGAAGAAACATAAAACGAGGAAGGAAAGAAAGAAAGAAAGAAAGAAAGAAAGAAAGAAAGAAAGAAAGAAAGAAAGAAAGAAAGAAAGAAAGAAAGAAAGAAAGAAAGAAAG
>NW_018392751.1:0-1530 GCF_900095145.1 Mus pahari | reverse complement strand
TATCCACTTATCAGTGAGTGCATATCATGTGAGTTCTTTGTGATAGGGTTACCTAACTCAGGATGATACCCTCCAGATCCATCCATTTGCAGAGGAATTTCATAAATTCATTGTTTTTAATAGATGGGTAGTACTCCATTGTGTAAATGTACCACATTTTTTTGTATCCATTCCTCTGTCTGGGTTCTTTCTATCTTCTGGCTATTATAAATAAGTCTGCTATGAACATAGTGGAGCATGTGTTCTTATTAGCAGTTGGAATGTCTTCTCGATATATATCCAGGAGAGGTATTGCTGGATCCTGTGGTAGTACTATGTCCAATTTTTCTGAGGAACCTCCAGAATGATTTCCATAGTGGTTGTACAAGCTTGCAATCCCACCAAAAATGGAGGAGTGTTCCATTATCCACATCCTCAATAGTATCTGCTGTCCCCTGAATTTTTATTCTTAGTCATTCTGACTGGTGTGAGGTAGAATCTCAGGGTTGTTTTGGTTTGCATTTCCATGATGATTAAGGATGTTGAACATTTTTTGAGGAGCTTCTCAGCCATTCGATATTGCCTTGGTGAGAATTCTTTATTTAGCTCTGTGCCCCATTTTTTTAATGGGGTTATTTGGTTTTCTGGAGTTTTCTTGAGTTCTTTATATATATTGGATATTATTCCCCTATCTGATTTAGGATTTGTAAAGATCCTTTCCCAATCTGTTAGTGTCCTTTTTGTCTTATTTACAGTGTCTTTTGCCTTACGGAAGCTTTGCAATTTTATGAGGTTTGACTTGTCAGTTCTCCATCTTACAGGAGAGGCCATTGCTGTTCTATTCAGAAAATTTTCCCCTGTGCCCATATCTTCGAGGCTTTTCCCCACTTTCTCCTATATAAGTTTCACTGTCTCTGGTTTTATGTGGAGTTCCTTGATCCACTTAGACTTGACATTAGTACAAGGAGATAAGAATGGATCAATTCACATTCTCCTACATGATAACTGCCAGTTGTACCAGCATCATTTGTTGAAAATGCTGTCTTTTTTCCACTGGATGGTTTTAGCTCCCTTGTCAAAGATCAAGTGATCACAGGTGTGTGGGTTCACTTCTGGGTCTTCAATTCTATTCCATTGGTCTACCTGTCTGTCGATGTTCCCGGACCATGCAGTTTTTATCACAATTGCTCTGTAGTGCAGCTTTAGGTCAGGCATGGTGTTTCCCCAGAAATTCTTTTATCATTGAGAAGAGTTTTTGCTATCCTAGGTTTTTTACTATTCCAGATGAATTTGCAAATTGCCCCTTCTAACTCATTGAAGAATTCAGTTGGAATTTTGATAGGGATTGCATTGAATCTGTAGATTGCTTTTGGCAAGATAGCCATTTTCACAATATTGATCCTGCCAATCCAAGAGCATGGGAGATTTTTTCCATCTTCTGAGATCTTCTTTGATTTCTTTCTTCAGAGACTTGAAGTTCTTATCATACAGATCTTTCACTTCCTTAGGTAGAGTCATACCAAAGTATTTTATATTATTTGTGACTATTGT
>NW_018392750.1:13233-25980 GCF_900095145.1 Mus pahari | reverse complement strand
CTGCGGACAGCCGCCAGGCGAACACCCCTCCTGGGCAGGAGAGGCGCAGGACGATCGGGTCCAGCTGCGGGTCCCCTCCAGTAATAGGTTTTCATATGACTTTTAGAAGTACTCTAGTGTTATTTACCCCTTCCTCTGTCTCTCTTTATCCTACTGCCCACATTTTTCCCAGTTTTAACCCTTCCTGCTCCATAATTCTCTTTCACCCCTTGCTACCAGTTGATCATCTCTCCCCTCTCTTGAAAATTCGACTCCATGGCACCATAGTAATATCAAAACCTCAGTGGGTATTCCAAATGGAGCACACATATTTGAAGAGTGAAAGCTCTCATTCACCAATGAGAGGGATTAAATGATGTTTGTCTTTCTTGGCCTGTGCTACCTCAGTCAGAACGATCTTCCTCTTTCTATCCATTTTCCCATGAATTTCCTTGTTTCCTTTTGCTTCACTGAGTATTCCACCATGTAAAGTCGCACATTTTCGGTGTCCATTCATCAGTTGATGGACATATAGTCTGTTTCTGTTGTGAAGAGAGCATGGAGGGTGGATGAACAACTTGCTCTGCAGAAGGACAGAGAGTAGTTTGAGGATATTTTCAGGAGTGGTAAAGCTGGATTAGGCAGCAAATCTGTTCTTCCTTCTCATGGAATTTTCACAGGAATCACGTTAGAGGCTGCACTGGTTGGCACTCCCCCCTCCCCCGCCCAGCAGGGACTGAGTGTTCTCCTTTCTCTACATCCACAACAGGAGGTCTTAATTTTTTGTTGTTGGTGTTGGTTTTTGTTTTTTCTATTTGTTCCTTTGTATCTAGCCACTCTGAGTGAGGTGAGATAAAATCTCAAAATAGTTGTGATTTGCACCTTCCTGAAGGATAAGAATGGTGAATATTTAAAAAATGTTTCTTAGCCATTTGTGTGTCATCTTCTAAGAGCCCTGTGTTTAGGTCTATGTTCCAATTTAATGTTGGGTTACATGACTTTGTATGTGTGTGGATATAAATAACTTAGTGTAGGTCTGGTTTTTTGTGGGGGGAATTATAGTTTAATTACTACATTTCTCTCTTTCCTTTCTTCCCTTTACATCCTCCTATGTATCCCTCCCCACTCTTCTTCAAATCAGGGCTATCCAGAGACCACCCCACCTGGGGATCTATCCCATACATATACAGACACCAAACCCAGATACTATTGCTAGTGCCAAGAAGTCTTTGCTGACAGGAGCCTGATATATCTTTTCTGAGAAGCTCTTACAGAGCCTGACCAATATAGATGTGGATGTTCACAGACAACCATTAGACTGAGTTCAGGGAACCCAATGTATGAATTCAGGGAAGGACTGAAGGAGCTGAAGGAGTTTGCAACCCCATGGGGGAACAACAATATTAACCAACTAGACCCCCAACTCTCAGAGACTTAACCACCAACCAAAGAGTACACATGGACCTACCCATGGCTCCAGCTGCATATGTAGCAGAGGATGGACTTATTTGTCATTAATGGAATGGTGGGCCCTTGGTGCTATGAAGGCTTAATGCCCTAGTGTAGGGGAATGCTAGGGCTGTGAGGCAGGAGTGGGTGGGTGGGTGTACTGGCTAATTTTGTGTCAACTTGACACAGCTTGAGTTATCACAGAGAAAGGAGCTTCAGTTGGGGAAATGCCTCCATGAGATCTAGCTGCAGGACATTTTCTCAATTAGTGACCAAGGGGGAGGGCCCCTTGTGGATGGTGCCATCTCTGGGCTGGTAGTCTTGGGTTCTATAAGAGAGCAGGAAGCAAGCCAGGGGAAGCAAGCCAGTAAAGAACATCCCTCCACGGCCTCTGCATCAGCTCCTGCTCTCCAACCTGCTTGAGTTCCAGTTCCGCATCCTTTGGTGATCAACAGCAGTATGGAAGTGTAAGCTGAATAAACCCTTTACTCCACAACTTGCTTCTTGGTCATGATGTTGTGCAGGAATAGAAACCCTGACTAAGAAAGTGGGTGAGGGAGCATCCTTATAGAAGCAGGGGGAAAGGTTATGGGATAGGGGTTTGTGGAGGGGAAACTGGGAAAGGGGATAACATTTGAAACAGAAACAAATAAAATAAGTAATTTTTAAAAAGATAACCTTTGAGAGAGTTTTGCTGAATTCAGTACTTTTCATCATTTTCCTGGTTGTTTAGACATCCCTCACCCCATCCCCTGTTGTTTGCTGGTTCACCGTGTTGCATAGGATGCACTCCTTCTGAATTGTCCCTGTTTACTATCCTCTTCTGGAATATACTCCTTGTTGGAGGAAGTGCATGCATTGTTGTTATGGTGTGCTTGGGAGCTCTGCCCACTGTGGAAGAGACCCTCCAGCTGGCAGGCTGCAGAAGATCCAGTCTCCTTCTGGTTGCCTTCAGATCAAGGTGTCAAACTTTGTGCTACTCAAGCACCACATCTGCTGGCCAACGTGCTGCCATGTTTCCTGCCATGATGATAATGGACTGAACCTCTGAAATTATAAGTCACCATTTAAATATTTTCCTATATGAGAGTTGCTTTGGTCATAATTTCTCATCGCAGAAATGGATTCCCTAACTAAGACAGGTCTCTTTGGAGGAGTAATGTCAAGAGTATTTGTAAAGCAGTTTTACCAAAGATAATGGAGCAGTGGGAAAGTACAGAAAAGTCTGAAAAAAAATAAAAGGGAGGCAAACCAAAACCAGCAGTCATTACCAAGTGACTGGTGTGTAACTAGGGTGGGTGTTCCCTCCTAATTTGGGTGTTCCTCAAAACAAGTCAAGGCCATGGGTTGGGGCAGGTCAAGGAAACAGTGATAGAAACTTTTCATTAACAATACAGCATAATGGCTCCTGCTTTTGGAGTCAGGCCATTCTTCATTTCCCCTAAGTTACGGGCCCCTGTCAAACCCTTGATAAGGGATCATCTTTAGTAATGCCAGCAATGATTCTAGCAATGTGTCTAGCAATGAGTAACAATAATTCTAGCATCCATTATCTAAATGACAATCAAGTTTGTAACACATTAGAGCATGCACGGCCTGAGCATAATAACCAGTAGAAAAAATACTAGAGGGCCAATGAAGGGTAAGAACCATCTTAGACATATTGACCAGTCAACACTTGTTTGAGGAGTTTTCATTTGTTTCTTCATGTAGGTCATCGTTTGTGAATCGTATGAGAAAAATCAGAGATGTTATCAGTACACTCCAGTAAATTGCTGGCAACCAAGATCATGTTTAAGTAACAGGCAGTGTAAAGTAGCTCTATTTTGTAGAACAATTGTTCTTATTTCTCTCATTTCTTGATTAATTCTGGCTAAAATTTTTGCCTAGGTTGAAAACAAACAATAAAACTGCTAGCCAACAGACAATCATGGTGCAGATTCCAACAGGCAGGAAACCTGCTACCTTAACAGCAGTAGGCAGCAGGAGAATCACAATGTAACTATTTCCACCTAGGTTCATGCCTGTTGGTTTAAAAGCAGTGGAACAATATAGCATCTCTGGGCCGAACAAGTGTTCAGGCAGGTGGGACACAACTGATTGAGCAGCCTGGACCTTAGGGAAAATCTTATCCAAGGTTAACTGTATTCCTTTTAAGGGCTTAGAGATTGGAGTGGGGCAATCTGATAATATTCCAGCATATACCTAAGAGATCATGGGCTGTTGTCACACATCTATTTGCCCAATTACGTTATGAAACTCTGAAATCATAAGCCAACGTTAACTTGTGTCTTTATTGTTCTTTTTTTTATATACCAGCTGTTTGTGTATAGTGAAGAAAAACTAATATTTGTTGGCCCAGGCATTTTGCAGAAGGGATATTCAACCTTTACCTCGATGAAACTTTTAAATAATTGAGTTTTTTTTCTTTTTAAACAGATATCTTATATTCAATATTTGACATTACATTACTATTACATGATATGAATTTATTAACAACTAAGCTCCCATTGTAAAATATTGGGAGTTTTTGAAAGGTTAAGATTTTGTTTTAGCTGTCTCTGGCTATAGTTCAGCTGCAGGCATCACTCTCTTCTGCTCCAGGCTCATTTCCTGAAACCCAGTCCTGCTTCCTTTGAGCAAAGCAGCAGGTGTAAAGTGGCTGGGCAGGACTTTTATGAGCCTCTGACTTCTCCTGTCTAGGTGTGTGCTATCGTAGAAGAACGTGGTTAAGACTGTTTTTCAGAAGCACCTGCATTTCCAAGAAGCCGAAAGTGAAATGTGACCCTACCAGCTGTCTTTCAACCTAGTAGGCTTTCCTTTCTTGGCAGAAAAACCTAGACAGTCCTAAACTGCTAAAGTATGCTGGATGTGGGATGTAGAAACTGAGGCAGAACACAGAGAAGCAGCTTAACACCTAGGCTAAGATACAACTTTGAAAAATAATTTTCCTGATGCCTGATTCCACAAATGCAGCCTGAACTGAATTGTGTGGGCTCCTGTACAGATGTTAATCAAAGTTAGGCTTACTCAGGGCACAACCCATCTCATCCCTCTGACTACAACCATATTTTCTTGCAAGCTTCATGTGCCTTGATTCTTGCCATTCCTGACTTTTCGTTCCCTGCTGGGATTTGGTCTGGCTCGGGTTAGACAGGACCTATGTGTGCTGTCTCATCACTGTTCATGTATGAAGCTGTGTCCAGAAGACACTGTTCCTTTCCTTGTAGTGATCTACCAACTCTGGCTCTTACAGGATTTACCCCTGTTCTATAACCACTCCTGTGCCTTTGAGGTAGAAGTATTTATGTTATATCAAGGGTTAGACATTCTTCACTGTCTTATTCTCTTCATCATGTCCATTGTGAGTATCTATTGGATATCATCTTCTGAAAATACTAGGTTCCATGGTAAAAATTGAGTGCTGCCTTAATCCATGGGCATAATGATAAATCATCAGGGGTTGGCTTAATATTGTGCCCCTTTAACCATGAAATATTAGTCATTCTCAACTAAGGTAAATGATCTCTCTAGTGTTTATTTCTTGGCCAGATATGGGTCTCATCTTAGGAAGAAGTTATTAAACCCAAACAGGAATCAATTGGTTACTTAAATGACATTCTTGACATTTTATGTGTCCTTAGCTTTACTTAGTGCTTGCTAAGGACATAAGTGGGTATGTCTTTCCCAGGCAGTCATTACTGTAGCACGCATCTGGGTCTGGCTAATAACTCCTTTCTTCCTCTGGTACCATAGACAGTACCTTCCAGCACTATGAATGCTAGCCTGAAGAGATGCAGCTACTGTCTCAGTTTAAGCTTGATTTTTGCCATGTTTCATAACTCAAGTATGTGTCTGTTTTATTTTACTTATTGGAAGTTGCAAGTTTTGGAAGCTAATAAAGAGCAGGGACAATGGCTTATAATGGTCAGGGACCACTCTACCTAGCAACTCTAAACATTGTACTAGTTCCTGGGAGTGGGCTTCTTGTTGACCTGTGGTGTCTAACGGGTCTTTGCTGACTACGTGGAGGGCAACTCCATCTTAACTCATTATATAGATGTGTATAGATTTATTTTAGGAAGCCTCTACAGTAATAGGTTCTCATATGACTTTTTAGCAGCTCTCTAGTGTTGTTATTTACCCCTCCCTCTGTCTTCTTTACCCTACTGCCCACATTCTTCCCAGTTTTAACCCTTCCTGTTTAAAAATTCTCTTTAACCCATTTCTACCAGTTGATCATCTCTCCCCTCTCTTGGAAATTCCACTCCATGGCACCATTATAATTTCAAAACCTCGGTGAGCATTACAAATGGAGCACACATATTTAAAGAGTGAAAGGTCATTTTCCCATGAATTTCCTAGTTTCCTTTTGCTTCCTTGAGCATTCCACTTTGTAAAGTTGCACATTTTCAGTATCCATTTATCAGTCGATGGACATCTAGTCTGTTTCCATCTCCTAGCTGTTTATGTTCCATAAAACTTCCAACAATTAATGGTCAGTGTTTTTCTATTAAGTAATATGAGTTATGAATTCTTACACTGTCTTACCCTCTGAGTATAAGGAAAAGCCCTGGATAGAATTCACAGAACATCTGACTGAGTACTCTCAACGACAGTAACCTTGGAGTACCCAGCCCTAAACAGGACACCTAGACCATACCCTCTCCACCCACAAAACTCAGGGAGCATACCAAAGCAGAGACAGAAACTGTGAGAACCAGAGCTCAGAGAAGCTGTGAGATAGAATCTTCTGGACTAGCAGGGCTGCTGCACTCATGAGTTCACATCAGCAGTGGTTGCTGGGAAAAGCCCCACAAAATCAAGCCAGTCAGCACTCCAGCACAGAGAGGGAAAGGGCTCCTGTAGCTACACCCATAGGTAAGCACCACAGGCAGTTGTTGGATGCTGAGGGATGGAGAGTAAGTTTTCTTCAGTGGGAGGGTCAATGGTGGTTGCCCATGACCCAATGAAAGGTATCTTCACTCATGGTCAAATGGAGAGCACTTGTATGACTTAGTAGGCTGTTTCCCAACATGACACCCCAGGCATAAACTGATAAAGGATGAAAAAACTGGACATGGAAAAGCCCTTAAGGACCTAATACTACACAATGAATTATAGGTCATAGAGAAACGCTGAGGACAAGAAAGGTAGTCTTCCCTGGAGAAAAACACACCTGATACTGATTAAGTACCATTAAAAACAGTAAAAAGTAAAACTATATATGCAAGTAGCATTAAACAAACAGAACAGGTTAAGTTTGGAATAATAATTAATAAACCAAGAGGCTGTGATTTGAAGGAAAGTGTGAAGGAGTATATGAGAGGATATAAAGGAAAGAGAGAAATGTAGTAATTAAATAATTATTTCCCCCAAAAAGGAAAGACCTGCACTCAGGTATTCATATCCACACACATACGAAGACATGTAATTCTATAGTAATAAAATAAATTTTCTTTTAAAGGCATGGAGAGAAGTCTCTACAATTAAGAGTACATACTTCTCTTCCAGAAGCCCTGAGTTTGGGTCCCAGAAACTACACTGGGTAGCTTACAACCTCGAGAGTTCTCACTCCAGAGGTTTCCAAACTCTCTGCCTTCACCATGTACTTGAACTTGCTTCCCCTCACTTCCCTTCATATAGACACAAGGTGCATAAAGCACTTCCCATGCAGATATAAAGACCAGAGCTCAATTCCCAGGACTTACATAAATGTTGAGTGGGCCTTGCAGCAAACTTGCACTTCCACACTCAGGAGGCAGAGACGGTGCAACCATAGAGCAAACTGACTAGCTGAGGTGTGTATATCTACAAGAGCTTGGTCCAAATGTGACATCTTCCTGGATAAAAAGTAACTGTGGAAGAGGGCCAGCATAAGCCTGGCTTGCCCACACACCTGCAGACATGCACATCATAACCATAGACACTTTTTTAAAAAATATTTATTTATTATATCTTAAGTACACTGTAGCTGACTTCGGACACACCAGAAGAGGGCATCAGATTTCATTACGAGTGGTAATGTCTCTAAAGTGCTTCCTGTGGAAATTCCACAAGAAGGAAGAACAGATTTACTGCCTAATGCAGCTTTGCCACTCCTAGAAATAGTCTCAAACTACTCTATGTCCTACTACAGAGCAACTGGTTCATCCACTATTCACAACAGCCAGGAGATGGAAACAGACTAGATGTCCATCAACTGATGAATGGATACTGAAAACAGGCAAGTTTACAAAGCAAAGAAGCAAAAGACAACTAGGAAATTCATGGGAAAATGGATAGAACTAGGAAGATCCTTCTGACTGAGGTAGCACAGGCCAAGAAAGAAAAAACAACATTTAATCTCTCTCATTGGTGGGCGTGACCTTTCACTCTTTAAATATGTGTGCTCCATTTGTAATGNTCACCGAGGTTTTGAAATTACTANGGTGCCATGGAGTGGAATTTCCAAGAGAGGGGAGAGATGATCAACTGGAAGAAATGGGTTAAAGAGAATTTTTAAACAGGAAGGGTTAAAACTGGGAAGAATGTGGGCAGTAGGGTAAAGAAGACAGAGGGAGGGGTAAATAACACTAGAGAGCTGCTAAAAAGTCATATGAGAACCTATTACTGTAGAGGCTTCCTAAAATAAATCTATACACATCTATATAANNANTNAAGATNGAGTTGCCCTCCACNTAGTCAGCAAAGACCCGTTAGACACCACAGGGCAACAAGAAGCCCACTCCCAGGAACTAGTACAATGTTGAGAGTTGCTAGACAGAGTGGTCCCTGACCATTATAAGCCATTGTCCCTGCTCTTTATTAGCTTCCAAAACTTGCAACTTCCAATAAGCAAAAATAAGACAGACACATACTTGAGTTATGAAACATGGCGAAAATCAAGTTGATACTGACACAGCAGCTTCATCTCTTCAGGCAAGCATTCATAGTGCTGGAAGGTACTGTCTATGGTACCAGAGGAAGAAAGGAGTTATTAGCCAGACGCAGATGCGTGCTACAGTAATGACTGGCTGGGAAAGACATAACCACTTATGTGTTTAGCAAGCACTAAATAAAGCTAAAGACACATAAATTGTGGAGCATGTCATCTAAGGAACCAACTGATTCCTGTTTGGGTTTAATAGCTTCTCCCTAAGATGAGACCCATATCTGGCCAAGAAATAAACTATAGAGAGATCATTTACCTTAGTTGAGAATGACTAATATTTTATGGTTAAAGGGACACAATATTAAGCCAACCCCTAATGATTTATCATTATGCCCATGGATTAAGGCAGCACTCAATTTTTACCAGGGAACCTAGTATTTTCAGAAGATGATATCCAATAGATACTCACAATGGACATGATGCAGAGAATAAGACAGTAAAGAATGTCTAACCCTTGATATAACATAAATACTTCTACCTCAAAGGCACAGGAGTGGTTATAGAACAGGGGTAAATCCTGTAAGAGCCAGAGTTGGTAGATCACTACAAGGAAAGAAACAGTGTCTTCTGGACACAGCTTCATACATGAACAGTGATGAGACAGCACACATAGGTCCTGTCTAACCCAAGCCAGGCCAAATCCCAGCAGGGAACGAAAAGTCAGGAATGGCAAGAATCAAGGCACATGAAGCTTGCAAGAAAATATGGTTGTAGTCAGAGGGATGAGACGGGTTGTGCCCTGAGTAAGCCTAACTTTGATTAACATCTGTACAGGAGCCCACACAATTCAGTTCAGGCTGCATTTGTGGAATCAGGCATCAGGAAAATTATTTTTCAAAGTTGTATCTTAGCCTAGGTGTTAAGCTGCTTCTCTGTGTTCTGCCTCAGTTTCTACATCCCACATCCAGCATACTTTAGCAGTTTAGGACTGTCTAGGTTTTTCTGCCAAGAAAGGAAAGCCTACTAGGTTGAAAGACAGCTGGTAGGGTCACATTTCACTTTCGGCTTCTTGGAAATGCAGGTGCTTCTGAAAAACAGTCTTAACCACGTTCTTCTACGATAGCACACACCTAGACAGGAGAAGTCAGAGGCTCATAAAAGTCCTGCCCAGCCACTTTACACCTGCTGCTTTGCTCAAAGGAAGCAGGACTGGGTTTCAGGAAATGAGCCTGGAGCAGAAGAGAGTGATGCCTGCAGCTGAACTATAGCCAGAGACAGCTGAAACAAAATCTTAACCTTTCAAAAACTCCCAATATTATACAATGGGAGCTTAGTTGTTAATAAATTCATTTCATGTAATAGGAATGCAATGCAAAATATTGAACATAAGTTACCTGTTTAAAAAAAAACTCAAATTATTTAAAAGTTTCATTGAGGTAAAGTTTGAGTATCCCTTCTTCAAAATGACTGGGCCAACAAATATTAGTTTTTCTTCACCATACACAAACAGCTGGTATATAAAAAAAAAGAACAATAAAGACACAAGTTAACGTTGGCTTATGATTTCAGAGTTTCATAACGTAATTGGGCAAATAGATGTGTGACAACAGCCCATGATCTCTTAGGTACATGCTGGAATATTATCAGATTGCCCCACTCCAATCTCTAAGCCCTTAAAAGGAATACAGTTAACCTTGGATCAGATTTTCCCTAAGGTCCAGGCTGCTCAATCAGTTGTGCACCACCTGCCTGAATACCCATTCTGGCCCAGAGATGCTGTATTGTTCCACTGCTTTTAAACCAACAGGCATGAACCTAGGTGGAAAGAGTTACATTGTGATTCTCCTGCTGCCTACTGCTGTTAAGGTAGCAGGTTTCCTGCCTGTTGGAATCTGCACCATGATTGTCTGTTGGCTAGCAGTTTTATTGTTTGTTTTCAACCCAGGAAAAAATATTAGCCAGAATTACTCAAGAAATGAGAGCAATAAGAATAATTGTTCTGCAAAATAGAGCTACTTTACACTGCCTGTTACTTAAACATAATCTTGGTTGTCAGCAATTTACTGGAGTGTACTGTTTAGTATCTCTGATTTTTCTCATACCATTGACAAACAAACTGATAACCTACATGAAGAAACAGATAAAAACCCCTCAAACAAGTGTTGACTGGTCAATATGACTAAGATGGTTCTCACCCTTTGTTGGCCCTCTAATATTTTTTCTACTGCTTATTATACTCAGGCCGTGCATGCTCTAATGTGTTACAAACTTGATTGTCATTTAGATAATGGATGCTAGAATTATTGTTACTCGTTGCTAGAACCATTGCTGGAACCATTGCTGGCATTACTAAAGATGGTCCCTTATCAAGGGTTTGACAGGGGCCCGTAACTCAAGGGGACATGAAGAATGGCCTGACTCCATTTTAAAAGCAGGAGCCATTATGTTGTATTGTTAATGAAAAGTTTCAATCACTGTTTCCTTCACCTACCCCAACCCATGGCCTTGACTTGTTTTGAGGAACACCCAAGTTAGGAGGGAACACCCTCCCTAGTTACATGCCAGCCACTTGGTAATGACTGCTGATTGTGGTTTGCATCCCTTTGGTTTTTTAAGACTGTTTTGTACTTCCCTACTGCTCCATTGTCTTTGGTAAAACTGTTTTGCAAATACTCCTGACTTTACTCCTCCAAAGGGACCTGTCTTAGTTAGGGAATCCATTGCTGTGAAGAGAAATAAGGATCAAAGCAACTCTCATAAAGGAAAATAATTAAATGGGGGTGGCTAATAATTTCAGAGGTTGAGTCCATTATCATCTTGGCAGGAAACATGGCAGCACCTAGGCAGGCAGATGCAGTGCTAGAGGAACTCACAGTTTGACAACTTGATGTGAAAGTGACCAGAAAAAGACTGGTTCTTCTGCAGCCTGCCAGCTGGAGGGTCTCTTCCACACTGGGCAGAGCTCCCAAGCACACCATAACAACAATGCATGCACTTCCTCCAACAAGGAGTATATTCCAGAAGACGATAGTAAACAGGGAGAATTCAGAAGGAATGCATCCTATGTAGCACAGTGAACAAGCAAACAACCGGGGATGGAGCAAGGGATATCTAAACAACCAGGAAAATGGTGAAAAGTACTGAATTCTGCAAAACTTTCGCAAAGGTTATCTTTTTTATTAGTTATTTTATTTATTTACATTTAAAATGTTATACCCTTTCCCAGTTTCCCCTCCACAGAACCCCTATCCCATAACCTTTCCCCCTACTTCTATAAGGATGCTCCATCACCCACTCACCCACTCCTGCCTCACAGTCCTAGCATTCCCCTACGCTAGGGTATCAAGCTTCACAGCACCAAGGGCTTCCCCTCACATTAATGACAAATAAAGCCATCCTCTGCTACATATGCAGCTGGAGGCATGGGTAGCTCCATGTGTACTCTTTGGGTTGTGGTAAGTCCCTGGGAGTTGGGGGTCTAGTTGGTTAATATTGATCTCCCTATGGGATTGCAAACCCCTTCAGCACCTCAGTCCTTCCCTGAACTCATACATTGGGGTCCCTGAGCTCAGTCTAATGGTTGGCTGTGAGCATCCACATCTATATTGGTCAGGCTCTGTAAGAGCTTCTCAGAAAAGATATATCAGGCTCCTGTCAGCAAAGACTTCTTGGCACTAGTCTGGGTTTGGTGACTGTATATGTATGGGATAGATCCCGAGGTGGAGTGGTCTCTGGATAGCCATGATTTGAAGAAGAGTGGGTGGGATACATGGGAGGACATAAAGGGAAGAAAGGAAAGAGAGAAATGTAGTAATTAAAATATAATTCCCACCACAAAAAAAGACCTACACTAATTTATATCCACACACATACAAAGACATGTAATCCAACATTAAATTGGAACATAGACCTAAACACAGGGCTCTTAGAAGATGACACACAAATGGCTAAGAAACATTTTTTAAGTGTTCAACATGCTAATCCACCAGGAAAATGCAAATCAAACCTACTTTGAGATTTTATCTCACCTAAGTCAGAGTGGCTAGAAATGACAGTACAAACAGAAAACAAAAAACAACAACAACAACAAAAACCTGTTGTGGATGTAGGGAAAGAAGAAAACTCAGTCCCTACTAGTGGGAGTGCATACAGGTGCAGTCTCTAAACTGCTTCCTGTGGAAATTCCACAAGAAGGAAGAACAGATTTATTGCCTAATGCAGCTTTGCCACTCCTAGAAATAGTCTCAAACTACTCTATGTCCTACTGCAGAGCAACTGGTTCATCCACTCTTCACAACAGCCAGGAGATGGAAACAGACTAGATGTGCATCAACTGATGAATGGATACTGAAAACAGGCAAGTTTACAAAGCAAAGAAGCAAAAGACAACTAGGAAATTCATGGGAAAATGGATAGAACTAGGAAGATCCTTCTGACTGAGGTAG
>NW_018392750.1:4142-12908 GCF_900095145.1 Mus pahari | reverse complement strand
TAGTCAGCAAAGACCCGTTAGACACCACAGGGCAACAAGAAGCCCACTCCCAGGAACTAGTACAATGTTGAGAGTTGCTAGACAGAGTGGTCCCTGACCATTATAAGCCATTGTCCCTGCTCTTTATTAGCTTCCAAAACTTGCAACTTCCAATAAGCAAAAATAAGACAGACACATACTTGAGTTATGAAACATGGCGAAAATCAAGTTGATACTGACACAGCAGCTTCATCTCTTCAGGCAAGCATTCATAGTTCTGGAATGTACTGTCTACGGTACCAGAGGAAGAAAGGAGATATTAGCCATACACATATGTGCACTACAGTAATGACTAGCTAGGAAAGACATACCCACTTGTCTTTAGCAGGCACTAAATAAAGCTAAAGACACATAAAGTGTCAAGAATGTCATGTAAGTAACCAACTGATTCCTGGTTGGGTTTAATGGCTTCTCTCTAAGATGAGACCCATATCTGGCCAAGAATTAAACACTAGACAGATCATTTACCTTAGGTGAGAACAACTAATATTTTTCTGTTAAATGGACACGATATCAAACTACATCCTAATGATTTACCATTATAGCCATCAATTAAGGCAAAACTCAGTTTTTTCCATGGACGCTAGTATTTTCAGAAGATGATAATAAACACACACCTACATAGCAATGATGCAGAGAATAAGACAGTGAGGAATATCTAGCCCTTGATGTACATAAATACTTCTATCTCTAAGGCACAGGAGTGGTTGTGGAACAGGGGGTAAATGCCTGTAATAGCCAGAGTAGGTACATCACTACAAGGAAACTTCTGGACACAGCCGAACAGCTCCACATAGGAACAGTGATTGTGACAGCACATGTGAGAGCTGTCGAACCCAAGCCAGACCAAATCCCAGCAGGACAGGGTAAGTCAGGATTCAAAAGGTCCATGAATCTTGAGAGTAAATAAGTTTGTAGTCAGAAGGGGAGATGCATTGTGTCTTGGGTAAGCCTAACTTTGATGGGCATCCATACACGAATGAATCCACACAATGTGTTGTGGGACTTCAGTTCAGGCTGCATTTGTGGAGTCAGGCATCAGGAAAAATATCTTTCAGTTTGTGTCTTAACCCAGGTAGGAAGCTGCTTCTTTGTGTTCCACTTCAGTTTCCAAGATCCACGTTCAACATACTTTATCATTTTAGGACTGACTAGGTTTTACTGACAAGAAATAAAAAGATAATAGGTTGAAAGACTGCTGGTAGTTTGATATTTCACTTTCAGCTTCTTGGAAATGCAGGTGCTTCTGAAAATCAGTCTTATCTATGTTCTTCTATGATGGGCCAGCACACACCTAGAGAGGAGGGGGAGAAGACAGAAACATATATAAGTCCTGATCAGCCACCTTGCACCTGCTGCTTTCCTCAGAGGAAGAAGGACTGGGGTTCCCATAAAGAGCCTGGAGCAGAATTGAGTGCTACCTACAGCTGATTCTGAGGGACACAGGTGTTTCGGGTAAGTGGGCAGGAGCATTCAGATCTAATTTGTAGCCCTCACCATCTCTTTTCTCAAAAGAGCTAATATGTAACAAGACATTTAGGAAGATGCCCAGACACTGGGGGTCCTCAGCTTGGAAGCTAAGGGTCATTGTTGGGAGGTGGGCAGGACTGGCTTCTTGATGGTCTTTATAAACATCATTCAAGATGAGGGACCTTGAAGTAATGATCTGGATGTTGGATTTGGTAAAACTTATCCAATTGGTTTGCTTGCCTCTTATTTCTCCCCTTAAAATTGTTGCAATGAATGTCAGGTAATAGAATATCTCTGGAGTGGGTATGAGGTTTGTTGTATCTCAGGCTCAAATCACTTCCTAGTTCAATATCAAATATTTAATTCCTAACATCCCAGGGAACACTGACCTGTGGAGAAAAGGTCTCTCTGCCTGCTGCTTCTGCTGGTTCAGGCTGTGGAAATCTGTGCACCAAGAATCATGGTCACTGTGTTGTTTTTACTACAAAGCATGAGTGCTAAGGAACTTCTCTTTGTCTGTAAGGAACATGAGCTGTCAGGGTGTGATGACAACTGTCATTTAGGCAGACTTCCTGTTATAATGCTGGCTGTAACACTGCCTTCTTGTCTGCTGTGCTCATCTTCCCTGGAAAGACCCTGCAGATGCCTATTACCTCGGAGTCTGCATCACAAAGGCAGGAGCTAGAATAGAAAGAATGGGAGGGGAAACTTAAAAGTTGAGAATAGCTGTGTTCTTTTCTGAATCCTGCCTAACTGAAATAGAACCTACAAAAAGGTAGTCAAATAAATAACCAGATGGCTACTAGGGGAGAACATCAAGGAAAGGAAGCACTCACTAAGTACAAAGTCCTGAGATGAGAAGACAGCCCAGGATAACAGGGTGGCTGGAATTCTGTCACCAGCAGCTCCAGGGGTGTAATAATTAAACTCAAAGGTTATGTTGTATGTAGTGTGCACACTGTACGCTTAATGAAGGTGCCCTGAGTGGGATGGGGATTCTAGCGGTGCCTCTAGGAATTGCTTTCACAAGGCAGGACTTCAGTGTCAATAGGGTAACTGGCTTTGTGGTAATCCAAGTTATTGTAAGAACAGTCACAAAAAAAAATACAGCAATCTTGATGCCCATAATGACACCTGGGAGTGAGGAAATCTTGCAAAAGTTAATGTGGTAGGAATGATCAGTTGTGAGTGGATTTGTAAATAGAACTGAAATCTGCGTACTGACTTGATATGGGTGAGACAGAAAGAGGAGGTTCCAAGGTAACCATCGGCCAGGGGGTGGGGTGGCAGATTGCTGTTTCCTAAAGGGATGATGAGTTCCATTGTGCTGCCATAGGAGGTCTTGTAGGCAGGTTTGGGAAGAGTATAGAGCAGAACTATGAACTCTGAAGTAATTACCCAACAGTCAAACTCAGGTCTTTCAGAGAGGGAGCAAGCATATTCAACTGTTGAGCCAGCTTGGTGGACTTGATATTTATTGTTTTGTGACATAATCTTAAGTAGCCCAGACTATCCTCTAATTCATTATGTACCAAAGATGGCCTTGAAGTACTGACCCACTTAGCTCAACTTCCTGAATACCAGAATTATAGAAATCCACAACCATGTGGATTTGAGGAGGTCTTGAGGCTTGAGCCTAGGGCCTTACTGGGACCGAGAAAGCACTCTAACAATGGACCTATATATCTGCAGTGCACAGTTGGATTCTTTTCATGAAATAAACAGTTTACAAGAAAACAATGGATCTAAATGATGACTTGAGGACACTGAAATAGTGTACTGATAAATAGATTTTAACATAGACTTTAAGGGTAAACAAGTTTTAGATTATTATAAGGTTACAGTCCTCAAGAGGAGCTCCAAGCCATGAAAAGGAAGTTCTAGGCAAATGACTTCCACCAAATGTGTTACCTGGACTTACTGACATCTGTTGAAAACAATAATAAAACAGAGAAATATTTATGTGATCATTACAGATTTGGCATTGATTAAACACTGCTATTGATTATTATTCATTTTTACTTGGTTTTGTGTTTAAGAAACTACAAGTATGTTGATTAATTTCCCACACTTTTGAAGGCACACACTGAAGGAAGTGTGCACAGATAGAGAAGACATTTGATTTCATACAGAATCCGCCAGTCAGATTAGATGCCGCAGATTTGCTTGGGTTTTTATAGTTGCTGATGCTGGTTCTAGGGCAAATGAAGATTTTTTTAAAATAATTTCTTGTTACTTTACTTAAGTTTTAATTTTTCCATTCCATACTTAAGGGATTAATTGAAAGATAGTAGACACAGGATACCTATTCTAGTTTGCTTTATATTGTTATGAAAAAACACTGTGACCAAAAACATTGGGGGAGAGAAGTGTTTTGTGGGGCTATACATTGCGGTCACAGTCCATCATAGAGCCAGGTCAGGGCAGAAGCTCAGCAGGAGTAACAAGTGAAAGCTGCTTATTGGCTTGTTCCCTAGAGTTGGATCATTTGCTTTAATTCACAACCCAGGACCACCTGCCCAGGATGGTAACACCCACCCCAGAGATGGCAACACCCACACTGGGCTGGGACCTCCCACATCAATCCTCAGTCAAAACAATGTCCCACTGCCTGGGGCCTCAAGTCCCTTGGGGGTTAGATTCATCTTCTCTCACTGAGTCAAGTCCTGGCAGTTCTCTCCTGTATATGTGTGGAGGTCTGGTGGGGTGGGAGTGGGGACATCCTCTTGGAGACAGGGTTATGGGGAAGAGGTATGGGATATGAAATAGTCAGAGGGCATACCAGGAGCGTACAAAGACTAGACTATAAAAAAAAAAAGATTAACGAATGAAATAATAAGAAAGAAAATGCCCCACTGGCATGCCCCCAGTCCAATCTGATAGAGGCAATTCTTCATCTGAGGTTTCCATTATCAAAAGAAATCTGGATTGTATCTTACTGACAAAGAATAACCAGCACAATATATATGGGAACTAGTCAACATCAGAACATAACTGAGTCTGAGACATAGAGAACACAGTGAGAAGCACAAAGGTATTGTCAATCTCGTGCAACTTACTCTCTTCTTCTTTCAGTGCCTTTTTTTTGCTCACATCATGGGTCTGCTCTTCTCTAAACCTCATAAGGATGGAGACCATGGAAATCTGGAGTCCGGTTTCACCAAATATTTTAAGAATTATGAGCCAGAAACCAAAATCATTTCTGAGGCAACTACCCATTTAATAGAGTTATGCCTGGAAAAGGGGGACATTAACGGGGCAAACTCTATAATCAGTGATGCATTAAAAAATATTGATAATGCCACAATAAATATTGCTGTGACAGGAGAGTCTGGAGCAGGGAAGTCCAGCCTCATCAATGCCCTGAGAGGTGTTAAACACGAAGGGAAAGATGCAGCTGAAGTGGGGGTAACAGAGACAACCATGAAGGTAGCTCCATACGAACACCCCAAAGTTAAAAATTTGACATTATGGGAACTGCCTGGTATTGGAACTCTGAAATTTCCACCAAAAGATTATCTAGAAAAAGTAAACTTCGAAAAGTATGACTTCTTCATTATTGTTTCTGCCACGCAACTTACAAAGCATGAACTAGACCTCGCCAAAGCAATCAGAATTAGGAAAAAGAATTACTACTTGGTGAGAAGCAAGGTGGACTGTGATCTAGAAAATGAAAAGAAATCCAAACCACGTAGCTTTAACAGAGAAAACACCCTGAACAAGATCCGAAATTACTATCTGGATGCCTTGAAGGAGAATAAAATTGATGAACCTCAGGTTTTCTTGATATCTAACTTCAATTTATCTGACTATGATTTTCCAGTCCTGATGGACACCCTGGTTAAGGATCTTCCTGCTGAAAAGCGTCTTCTTCTTTCCTTGCTTAATATTACTGAGGCAGCCATTCAAAAAAAGTACAACTCTGCTAAGCAGACTATCTTGTTGAAGTCCATGTTGGATGGATTTGTGGTAGCTTGTCCTATACTGAGCATTTTAAAGGTCTTGGATAAGGAGAGGCTGAAGAAGCATTTAGACGACTATCGTGACCTCTTTGGAGTCGATGACAAATCCCTAATGTTCATGGCTGCGGATGCCCAAGTGCCTGTTGAACTGCTGAAAAAAAAACTTAAATCTCCTTATTTGTTGGAACTTAAGGAGGAAACATTAGAAGGATTGCTTTTCAAATATGTGGAGAAAATTGCTATAGCTACTGGTGGGTTCCTGGCAACAGGTCTTTACCTCAAGAAAACCTATTACCTACAACTTTATTTCCTTGATACAGTGGCTGAAGATGCCAAAGTTCTCCTTCAAGAGGCATATTCAAAAAAGTAGCTCAAACTCATTTTGCCCATAGCTACTGACAATTACAAGACCCACTGGTTATTACTAGGGAATCATTAGATAAATTCCCATTCTGACATCTTTTCTGTATACTAGCCAATCTACTACATCTATGGGAGAAACCTAAGGACTAGGGTCATGGGCAATGCTATGTCAGAACCTGACAGTCTCCAGTCCCTCTTCAACTCTCTATATTCCCTAAAACCTTGTTCTCTGTCTTCGAACTCCACATGCATGCTTGAACACACACACAGAGCACACCACATATACACAAGCACATACACACCATACCGCATACACACCACACCGCATACACACACACACACACACACACACACACACACACACACCTGAACATTTCTTCTCACCCTAATTCAGCCTGTGTTAGAAAGTGACTTGCATGACTTATAGATTCTATTAACAAGAAGACTTTAAGAACCAAAGTAAAAGAAATCATAACCAGCAATCATACGTTTACTATTACCAATCAATACATAAAATACCTATCAGAATCCTTCTAAAGATAATAAAGAACATCGATAATTTTGTCCCAGGTCCTATGGAGAAGCATGGGGTCTTTCTTTCTAACATTACCTATCTAGATTATGATCCTGAAGAAATGCTATAATACTTAATAAATTGTTGATTACAAAGAGTGTCTGCTGTTGGTATTGACATTTCCAGTACACCCTTGACATGTTACTATTGATTACTGGCAATGTTGCTTTTGTTTATTAGTAATCTCAATTCCTATTTACAGACATAACACATTGTTTTCCTTAAAATAGAAGACAATCACCAGTACCTAAGTAAGAAGGGCTGAAAAAGAAACAGAAGAAGGGAATAATAATGATGCTGCAACAATGTCTTGTAGACTTACTTCTCACACATCCACACACTGGCTATTTAAGATCCAGGCACCACCAAAGTCAGATCCTTGGGGAGATGAATCATCCTCATGTCCACCCTTGACTTTCCTTCCTGCATGTGTGGGTTGTTCTTGATCTTTCTATGAAAGCATCACTCCTGCCATTGTGTCAGCCTTACGACCTCTGCTGGCAACCTTAACCTTTAAAAACTACCAATAGTATACAAAGGGGGCTTGGTTGTTAATAAATTCATTTCCTATAATAGTAATGTAATGCAAATTATTGAATATAAGACACCTGTCTACAAAGAAAAATTACCTCAAATTATTTTAAGTTTAACTGAGGTAAAGATTGAATATCCCTTATCCAAAATGCCTGGGCCAACCAATATCAGTTTTTCTTCACCATACACAAACAGCTGGTATATTTTTTAAAAAAACTATAAAGATACAAGCTTATGTTGGCTTATGATTTCAGAGTTTCCATGACATAATTGGGCAGTTCTAATGAACTAGGTCTTTCAGGATAGTATTGGATTACACTGGTGATCGACATGTAGCCACATAAACTGTTCATCCCACAACCAGGAAGCAAAAGCAAGAGAAGGGACAGGGTCACACAAACCCCTTTTGGGATGTACACACAGCACCTAAACCCCTTCACTACACCCCACGTGCTGAAGGCTCTGCCTCTTACCAGGGCTGCAGAGATGGCTCAGCAGTGAAGAACACTGGCTGCTCTTCCAGAGGACCCACATTCAAGACTCAGAACCAACATGCTAGCACACAATGCTCTGTAACTCCAGTACCAGCTGACTGGCATCTGCAAGCACCACGTGGACGTGATATGCACAGGAAATACAAACACACAACAAAATAAATATATAAACAAATGAAATAAAAGAACATATATAAAAAGAGAATAATACATCTTCAAGAACAGCATGTTTGCAGTTATCTTCAAAACAAGTTTCATGAGAAGCTTTTCTTTAAAATTCCTCAATTCTGCATAAGCCTGAGAAGATACTGTGAACCTCATGCACTATATTCCCTCTTTACACACAAGTAAATTCTGGGGGTGGAGGGGAGAGTTGATTTTAAAAGTCAGTAATTCTTTTGAAGTTTGTGTCTTCTTCGTTGTTAAGGAGTTTGTTATCTCAAAATAAACTGAAGACAGGGCTGAGCTGGATTCGTCGATAATGGTAAGAACGTGAAAGTGTTGGTGAAGTGGCAATAATTTGATAAAATCCATATGTGCTGACTCAGGAGACTGAGGCAGGAGGATTGCAAGTTAGTGTGATAGATGCTAAGAATAATCAACAAGAATAAAATCAGAGTGCCTTTTTGTTTCTTTTTTAAGACAAAGCCTCCTGTTCTCCAGGCTTGCCTCAGACACTCTGTAGTCACAGGATGGCCTTGACCTCCTCATCCTCCTGTCTCTACCTCCCAAGTGATTACAGGTGTGGTAGCCCCATGCTCACATAGACTTAGTTTTTGTCCTTATTGCTATGTGGTAGGAAGACAAGCATTAAACTACAGTGACTTTCCTTTGGGATTAGTGCTGTGTCTGCATTCTCTTCTAATTAAAGGTTCTATAGGAGCTTCAAGGCTGGGTTCCACATCATTCTCATCTTTATTCCAACGACTTGCCTGTGGAGTGACTTTATAAATGCTTGTAAAGTTATATGTGTAAAACACATGAAACTCAAGTAGAATGAAGACCAAAATGTGGACAATTTGCCCCTTCTTAGAATTGGGAACAAAACTCCCATGGAAGGGGTTACAGAAACAAATTTGGAGCTGAGACGAAAGGATGGACNATNCANAAACTGCCCCACCCAGGAGTCCATCCCATAATCAGCCACCAAACGCAGACACTATTGCATACACCAGCAAGATTTTGCTGAAAGGACCCTGATATAGCTGTCTCTTGTGAGGCTATACCAGTGCCTGGCAAACACANAAGTGGATGCTCACAGTCAGCTATTGGATGGANCACAGGGNCCCCANTGGAGGAGCTAGAGAAAGTACCCAAGGAGCTGAAGGGG
>NW_018392750.1:0-4137 GCF_900095145.1 Mus pahari | reverse complement strand
ANCCTGTAGGTGGAACAACAATATGAACTAACCAGTACCCCCTGAGCTNGTGTCTCTAGCTGCATATGTAGCAGAAGAAGGCCTAATCGGCCATCATTGGGAAGAGAGACCCCTTGGTCTTGCAAACTTTATATGACCCAGCACAGGGGAACACCAGGGCCAAGAAAGGGGAGTGGGTGGGTAGGGGAGCAGGGGGGAGGGTATAGGGGACTTTGGGGATAGCATATGAAATGTAAATGAAGTAAATACCTAATAAAAATTGAAAAAATAGGGAACTATAGAAGAAAGAAAACTAATGGACAGAAGAAAAGAAAACAAAGATTGGCTCGGTGTGAGATAAGCCTTCTGTACTGAGGTCACTAAGTGTGCAGCTGGAAACCAATTCTACAATCCTGCTAGCTGTCTATTTTTGGCAATAACACCATTCTCTGAGTTAAATTAGTGATTATAGGTAATGTTGTATTGGTGATCATATAAAGGACTTAAAATATACTAAAAGTTCAATAAGCAAGGGTATTGTGGGGCTGGGGAGAGGATGGTTTAGTGGGTAAGGGTGTCACCTGCTAATCCTGAGGACCTGATTTCAATCCACTGAGCTCATATGGTAGAAGCTGCAAATCAACTCCCACAAGTTGGCCTCTGTCCTCTAAACACAAACTATAGTAAGGGTACACTCATATATACACACAGAGACAGACATATGTAAAGGAAAAATGTAAAATACAAGTAAATAAAATTTTTAAACTGAGAAAGTATCATGATTCCTTTTAGGGAAGAATGCAATTCAGAAGGACCAAGAAAGAAGAGAGGAAATAAAATGAGTTATATTAACCTCTGTCATGTTGTTTTGGTTTTTTGTTTTGGGGGGTATTTTGTTGTTGTTGTTGTTGTTGTTGTTGTTGTTTGTGGGCTCCCTGAAGGTGCAAATGATGATTGGCTGTGATTAAGATGTGAGTAGTTGAGGGGCTGGGGAAATGGCTCAGTGGTCAACTGTCTGCTGCACACTAGCACGCAGACTTCAGCTCAGACCCCTGACACCCAAGAAGAAAGCTGAGGGGAGTGGCATGTACCTGTAATGCCAGCGAGGGCAGGGAGTAGAAAGGGAAGAATCCCAAGAAATCACAGGCCTCCTAGTCTGGACAATGGAGGAACTCAAAACTCATTGAGAAATTCTCTAAAATACAAGTTGGTGGATAACCAAGGAAGACAGCCAATGTCAAACCCCAGACTCTACACATGCAAGCAGGAATATAAGGAGAGAGAGAGAGAGAGAGAGAGAGAGAGAGAGAGAGAGAGAGAGAGAGAGAGAGAGAATACCTAGCTATTGTTTAGCTCAGTTGAAGCATTTTCTCATTCTCAAGAATTGGGGTCTAGAGACACAGCTCAGTGGAAAAAGTGCTTACTCTGCAGGAATAAGCACTGGAGTTCAGATTGCTAAAACCCATGTATACACGGCCATGGGTAACTCCAACAGTCTCAATCAGAGGCCAGATTTCCTTAGCTGACTAATCTAACTGTCGCAACATTACTGCCAAGCTCTGGATTTAGTTATAAAAAGTTGCCTCTATGACTAAGATAGAAGCCAACAGAGAGTCTCCACGTTAGCCTTGGACGTGTAGATTCTGTCCTTCACCAGCCCCTGACCTCACAGTGCAAGCAGATAAATAATGAAATAGAGGTGTTGTCTTCCGAGTTCACACAGTTGGCAGAATGCAGGGGACAGATACTACAAATCAGATCTCTGCTAAAGAGCTCTTCCTGGAATCTTAAAACTTGGAACCCACTGGAAAAAACTGGAGAACAAGGAGAAAGACGACAGGGTCAAAATTATAGAAAAGAGTCGTGAAGCCCAACCTTTTAATGCAGAGGATGGGGAATTACATGATTCATCAGACAGCTGGAGACCTTAATAAAAGTCCAGGACATACACCACCATAATCAAGGAACACTCAACCACTGAATCACTCAAGTTGGGACTTCTAAACAAACAATAAAGGAGACTCTCACCACGTAACTAATGGGGCTGTGAGATATGGGGACAGATGAAATGAGCCTGAGGACATTGGGAGTGCACAGAGCAATAGATCTACCTGTCCTCCATGAGACAGAGGTTACATAATCCAAGGCACCAGGAAGTGAGAATTTTGGTTTCTTTAAAAACTCATTTATGTTATGGGAATATGTTTTTGGCTTAATACCAGGTGTGATATAGGAGTCTGCTTCACTGCAGGTGATTATGATTTGCCTCATGCACTAGCAGGGGTGTGATCTTTGCCAGCTGCAGATAGTTTAATTCAGCAGGAAGTAGCCTATAGGAGTCTATGCCCCCTTTCCCCTCTAACTTTCTTTCTCTCCTACCTAGCGTTGGGGAGTTCAAGGGATTAGTGTGGAACAGGAATTAGAAAGGTAGTTGAAGTATAGGGACTCAATAAAAACAGCCCCCAAATTTATACCAGCAATATCAACCTCTGGTGGATTGGCACATAGGAGTCATTAGGGTCTCTTGTTCACCAAAGAATGGGATTCCCATAAATATCAGGAAGACCACAAGGGACAGATATCACAGAGTAAATTGGGTGTGACAGCCAATATTTAATGCCCAGCTTTTGACATCAGAACTATATTACAAAAGCTAAGAGGGATCCATCAGTTAAGTGCTGGCTGTGCATGAGGACCTCAGAAGAGATCTACAGCACTCACATAAATCTCCAGGTGCTATGACACACGCCTGAAACCCAGCACTGGGAACCTGGAGAGTGGAAGATCCCTGGAGCTTGCTGGAGCCCCTCTAGCTGAGTCAGAAGGCTCCAGATTCAGGGATAGACCCTGCTCAAAACTAAGATGGGGAGCAATTGAAGAAGACAGTGAGTGTTTTCTCCATTGTCCCCTGTTTCTATTCTCTTTTATGCTTATACCTTTGATGGCACATTTACTTGGTTGTATTTTAATTAGGGATTTAATTTTAAGTGTCCCCAATTGTTGTTTTAAGATGTATTTTTAATAATGTGCATGTATTTTTTAATAGTGTTTAAGTGGTATGTATCATGGGTGGGGGTTGCATAGTCCAGAGGCATCAGATCTCCTACAGCTGGATTTACAGTCGTGTGAGTAACCTGTTGTAGGTGCTGGGGAGCAATCCCTGGTCCTCTGAAAGAACAATATATTCTCACAAACCCAGTGCCACCTCTCCAGCCCCACCCTCTCAAGTGCTTATCTAACCTTGTTTTTTGTTGTTGGGTTTTTTTTTTTTTTTTACTCGTGTGTTCCCTGCCCTCTTTCCATTCTGCTTTACTTTAGGAATATTTTACCTTTAGCATGTCTTTTTCTTTTCTTTTTTAAAAAGGATGTTATAAGACTAGAGAGATGGAGATGGGTCATTGGGTAATGTGTGTGGGGTGCATACATAAACACCTGATCAAGTCCACAGCACCCACATCCCACCTCAATCACAGCACGATCGCATGCTTCAGTAACCACAGTCCTGGGTGACTTGTTGGTTACCCAGTCTACCTGAAACGGAAGCTCAAGATGTCTTGAGAGACCCTGTCTCAAAACAATAAGTTAGAGACCAATAAAGGATAACGTCTGATATTAACTGATAGCCTCCATACATGCACCTATGAGTGAGGGCACAGACACACACACACAAAAAAAAACAAAAAACAAAAATAAATATGCACAGTAAATTATATATTTATATGAAAATATCCTTCTAAAATCTTATATGGTAAAAAAAACAAAAAACAAAGATTTGGATGCTTGTTATTGCAATTTTATAAGTGATAGTTTTCTCTTTATCCTGGCTAGCTCTCAAATAAATGAGACTGAGACTATAAGATTTATTTGACATGCTTTATGATACAATAGCTGAGAAGCTGTTAATCTATTTTGGTTCTCTAAACTAATCTGGCTACATCTCAGCCAAAATCCCACAGATACTTGCATTTTAATATTGATCTGGCTCTCTCTGTTCCAGCTGTGTTCTCACAGTATCTCCTGGACCCTTTCCATGTGGTGACTCCTTCCTTTTCCTCTCTCTACCCCTCGCCTTGCTGGAAGTGTAAGTCCAGCCCTGTTCTCTCCCCTCTCAGTCATTAGCTGATCATCTTTTATTGACAAATCAGAGAATTAATGGGA
>NW_018392749.1:2332-31675 GCF_900095145.1 Mus pahari | reverse complement strand
ATGAAGCAATAAAGCTTTGCCACAGAAGAATCTGGTTGTCCGAGTGTGTTCTTGCAGGCGAGATACAGCTCGGGACAACCATTCACATAAAACAAAAGCCTTAAAGAACCTAGTAACTTATAGACTATGACTAGATCTCAAAGATAATTTTTAGTTCACTATAAAGGGCATAATTTAGAAGCCTCTGTGTGTTATATTTAGTGGAAGAGAACTAAATATATGTAGACATCTCCCTAAGCTTTCCTGTTTCAGACCTTAGGCATGGAGAACAGAAATGCGTACTGTAAGCCATATGGCACCATATCCTCTTTCTCAGGTCCACATAGATCCATGTTTCATTTTATGCTACTTCATGTCACTAAAGTGGTTGAATTGTGTCTCCCTACCACACATAATGTGTCCATGTCCTAACCCAAAATTGAGGGATGTGGTATTTTTATAAGTCATTGTGAGTTTGAAAATGACATCATCTTAGTTGACCTCTGTGTCTGCAAGATGAGCACAAAGGAGACATATGTGGAAGATAAAGAGAAAGATATGTAAATGGAAGCACAAACCAGAGCTACTCGACCTCAAAAGGTAAAGTAAAAAGTCATCGCTCACTCCCCACTTCCACAGGAGACATGGCTCTGCAGGTGTGATTGAAAGTTGTTTTTTTCTCTCTCTCAGTGATGTGGATATAGGCCAATTTAGAGGAGATTAAAAGTAGGTAAAGGCAAGTTTATTAGGATGCATCACTGATCTCACAGTTAGAGGTCAGTGGAGTCACACATCTCAGCAAGAGGGGTTTATAGAGTTTAGGTGAGGAGTGCTAATATGCCAGCTAGGAGCTAGGATTGTGCCTACACATGGTCAAAAAGTGAGACCTTGGATGGGAACTCTTCAGTTTGTTGCTAGAAATGCTGAGATAAGGAATGATAGCATATTAGCATTTTCCATGCATTCCAGGTTGAGGGAAGAAGAGCAGACAGGTTTCCAGGCTTGTAGAGAGGATAGCAGGGGTTCTCAGCTACAAGTGGTGAGAACTGAGAGAGCAAATGTTTGTTACTATAAGCCCCAGTGTGTGGAAGTCCACTGGAAATATAACTATGTGCTTGCCAAGTTCCCACTGCAGTGTATTTGATAGCTGTCTATCTTCCTTAGAAAACTATGTAACTACCACTCAACCAAAATGTATGTAAGTATGACTTCCTAGCCCAATGCTCATGCGCTTTTTGTGGACATGCCATGTTTAACAAATGACCAGAATGTTAGTAATGAAAATACTTTTAGTTTTACGTAACATATAATTTATACTACATGATATACCTATATGCATAACATACGTTCAGGGGAATATGATGCACAAACTGGTCCAAAAACAAACAAACAAACAAACAGATAAACAAAAAAAAACTTTTATTCTGCCAGACAACTGATGTAGGCAAATGACTCCACTTAGAAATGATACTCCAAGCTTGGTGAACACAACCACCAGTGTAGTTACCATGGTGGAGATGTTCATTGTTGGCTGAAGAGGATGAGAGGGTGTGCTTGACTGTTGCTTGAGAGTTAGGAATGGACTCAGTAGTTGCTAGTATTATAGAAATTTTTCCTACTGAAGTTTCAGTGAATAAGATGAATGATTAACTTCATTGTTACTTTTAGGTAAAAAATAAAGAAAAAGAAAAAAGTTTTATAAGATATGTATGTACCTAAAATAAACCCCCAAACAACAACACAGATAAAACCAAATACAAACAAAAAATGTCCTTAAGCCAAAGACTCTGTAATTTTTAGTTAAATTGTAACTGAGTAGTGAAACAAAATATTCATTAATATAATATAAACATGAATAAATATATATTTATAAATAAATCTTTATTTAGTAATATTTCTTGAGTGATGTAGATGTAGGATGACTAAGAAAACCTAGAACTAACAGAAGCTTAAAATACAGTTAGTTTTTTCTTCTTTGACTGAAAATAATCCCAACAGTCTTACCTGCTGAGACTAGTAATCATTTATGAGGGAAAATGTTGTGTGTATATATGTGTATCTGTGTTTATCTGTGTCTGTGGTCTTTATGTTATGTGTGTATTGTATGTTTGATATAAATATGGAAGTACATATTGTTAGAGAGTGTTGTGGGTGTAGGTATGGAATTGTTCTATAGGTGTAGATACATGTGCGTGTGTGTTTGTTGTATGTGCATATTGTAAATGTGGGAATGTATTATGGCTGTGGGAGTGTGTTGTAGAAGTAGGTGTGTATTATGGATATGTGTCGTAGGTGTAGAAGTGTGAGTATGGGTGTCTATATTGGATATAGGTATGAAAAAATGTAGTATGGACATATGACTTCATGGGTATGGGAATATATTATGGGCATGGAAATTGTTGTGGATATGATGTGTGTTGTGAGATTGGGGGTGTCTTTTGGTGGTGGAAGTGTGTTATGGTGTGTGTTATGGGGCAGGCAATGAAATAACACTGTTTCATGAGTGCTTCTAAATCCTAAGAAAAATCTTTAGTTTTGAATATAAGGCAATTTTGAACAGATCTGGGCATTTCTGTTCATTCCCAAAAGGAGAAACAGATTAAAGCACTCCCTAATGTACTGAGTTAACACTAATGGAGCACCTGCTTTAGAGATGGCTCTACCCTAAGTTCTTTAGGTACATAGTTTCATGTTCTTGTGTGAGGTGGGGAGCCCAGCTAAGAGCTCCAGACCCAATATTCTGCAGAAGAGATCAAGCAACAGTCTGTTTCCCTAGATTTAAGTAAAGATAGATGGATTATTAAACTAGATTTAGAAGCATTGCTAAGTAGGAAAGGCAATCCAAAAGAGAAGACTAGATTTGGGGGATATAATTTATATAAGAACAATGTTATGATCATGATTGTGTAAATAGAATGAACTAAAACAAGATATAGCAAGTTTTGGGCCTTGCTGTTTCTGAGCAGAGCCCCATATGAGCTATTTCTCATTGTGGCGAGCAGCATATCACAAGTCTGTACAGGTTGGTGCCTCCTCATTATTTATTTATTATTATTATTTATCAATTATTATCATTATTATTTATCAATTATTCTGCAAGATATATAGTAGTTCTGGTGATTAAAGTTTGGATATTGGTTTTCTATATAGTTTTTTTTTCGATATTTTCTTTATTTACATTTCAAATGTTATCCCTTTTCCTGATTTTCCCTCTGAAAACCACATACCCCTTCCCCTACCCCTGCTCACCAACCCAACCACTCCATCTTCCTGGTCCTGGCATTCCCATACACTGGGGCATAAAGCCTTCACAGGACCAATGGCCTTTCTTCCCATTGATGACCTATTAGGCCTTTCTCTGCTACATATGTAGCTAGAGCCATGAATCCCATCATATGTTTTTTTTTTTTGGTTGGTGGTTTAGTACCTGGAAGCTCTGGGGATACTGGTTAGTTCATCTTCTTGTTTCTCCTAGAGAGCTTCAAACCCCTTCTGCTCCTTGGGTACTTTTTCTATCTCCTTCATTGGAGACCCTGTGGTCCGTCCAATGGATGGCTATCAGTATCTACTTCTATATTTTTCAGGCACTGGCAGAGCCTCTCAGGAGACAGCTATATCAGGCTCCTGTCAGCAAGCACTTGTTGGCATTCACAATAGTGCCTGATTTTGGTGATTGTATACGGGATGGATCCCCAGGTAGGACACTCTCTGGATGGTCATTCCTTGAGTCTCTGCTCCAAACTTAATTTCTGTAACTCCTTCCATGGATATTTTGTTCTCCCTTCTAAGAAGAATCAAAGTATCCACACTTTTGTTTTCCTTCTTCTTGAGTTTCATTTATTTTGTGAATTGTATCCGGTATTTTAAGCTTCTGGGCTAATATCCACTGATCAGTGAGTGTATTTCATGTGTGTTCTATTGTGATTTGGTTGCCTCACTCAGAATGATATGCTCCAGATCCCTCCATTTGCCTAAAAATTTCATAAATTCATTGTTTTAAATGTTCCACATTTTCTGTATCCATTCCTCGGTTCAGGGACATCTGGGTTCTTTTTAGCTTCTGGCTATTATAAGTAAGGCTGTTATGAACATAGTGGAGTATGTGTCCTTAATACATGTTGGAGCATCTTCTGGGTATATGCCTAGGAGTGGTACTACTGGACCCTCCGGTAGTACTATATCCAATTTTCTGAGGAACTGCCAAACTGATTTTCAGAGTACTTGTACCATCTTGAAATCCTACCAGAAATGGAGGAGTGATCCTCTTTTTCCACATCCTTGCCAGCATCTGCTATCACCTGAGTTTTTGTTCCTAGCCATTCTAACTGGTGTGAGGAGGAATCTCAGGGTTGTGTTGATTTGCATATCCCTTATGACTAAGGATGTTGAACATTTTTTAGGTCCTTCTCAGCCATCCAGTATTCCTTAGTTTAGAATTCTTTGTTTAGCTCTGTACCCCATTTTTAATAGGGTTATTTTGTTGTCTGGATTCTAACATCTTGAGTTCTTTGTAGGGCCATCTTGCTGAAAGTAATCTACAGATTCAATGCAATCCCCATCATAATTCCAACTTAATTCTTCACACAGTTAGAAAGGGCAATTTGCTAATTCATCTGGAATAACAAAAAACCTAGGATAGTGAAAACTATTATCAAAAATAAATGAACTTCTGTTGGAATCACCATGCCTGACCTAAAGCTGTACTACAGAACAACTGCGATTAAAAAAAAAGAAGAAGAAGAAACTGCTACAGTGACAGGAAGGTAGATCAAAGGAATAGAATTTAAGACCCAGAAATGAACACACACATCTATGGCTACTCGATCTTTGACAAAGAATCTAAAACCATCCAGTGGTAACAAAAGAGGATTTTCAACAAATGGTGCTGGCTCAACTGGTGGTTAACATGTAGAAGAATGCAAATTCGTCCATTCTTATCCCTTTGTACAAAGCTCAAGTCCAAGTGGGTCAAGGACCTCCACATAAGGCCAGATACACTGAAACTCATAAAGGAGAAAGTGCGGAAGAGCCTCGAACAGATTCCTGAACCGAACAGCAGTGGCTTGTGTTGTAAGATCAAGAATCAACAAATGGAATGTCATGAAATTGCAAAGCCTCTGTAAGGCAAAGGACACTGTCAATAAGACAAAAAGGTCACCAAAAGATTGGGAAAAGATCTTTACCAATCCTAAATCTGATAGAGTGTTTTCTGTATAGTTAATTATAATGGAAAAACATTAAGAAAAGGGAAAAGCAATGCCAATCAGCAACTACTTGTCCATTACTATTTTGCTTTCCTCTAGACATTTTGATTTCCCAATAGGAGATTAACCATCTAATGATCAAAGCAAATGTGCTCCAATTACTCTTAAATATCACTGTAGCAAAGCATAAAGAGTCTCCATGTAGTCCCACTACAGCCTGTCTTATGAAATCCTCCCAGATTTTTACCTTGCTCATTTCTGTTTTACACTTTAAAAAACTGTATATGTTTTATGTATTTATTTTTATTAGACAACAAAGAATTAACACTCATTAGGGAATTTTTCAAACAAAAATTGTTTTGGTCTGTATCTGCTTTACTCCTGCATCTCCCTGGTGTCTTCCCACCATCTGTAGCTTACATTTTGTCTTCCTGTTAAATAACTGTCTCTTCTCCCCTTTCTGGCCTCCCGTTGAGCCCCATCTCATGGTCTCTTATGTTGTTCCACAGTCTGTACCCACCTTCAGAAACCCATATTTAAGTACAAACAGCCATTAAATGTTACTTACCACACATATATGCACTACAGATGCCTGCACTCAGTGTACTTACATACATACAACACACACGCACACAAACACACACACCAAAACACACCTATTTCCACAGGACACTCTCACTTCCACAACACATTCCCACAATACACACCCAGACCTATCTATGACCACAACTCATTAAATGTATCTGCATATGAGAGAGGACATGTGAGACTCGGTCAACTATCTTAATTCAATACTTTTGAGTGCCATCCAGTTCGCTGAAATTTTCATAATTTTTTTCATAACTGCCAAGCAAAAGTATTATGTTTTAGATATATTCATCTTTTGCTTGCTATTGTGAATAAAGCAGAGGAAGGGAGAGGAGCTTGGTCAGTCTTAAGCCTTACACTGGAACATCTGGAAGGAGCCTTTGGTCTGCTGTGAGAGCTGTTAGGCTGCATGCTTTGTGAGGAGAAGGACATGTGCATAATGATAAAAGTGCGATGAATAGAACCTTCTAAGAGAAACCCTTTCACCTTGTTGGAAGCTTATAGAAAGGCAAATGATACCATCACCAAAAAAGCCCACTTGGTCTGAGAACCTTGAGTTTGAACATATGGATATCAAAGTAAGATTATTATAGGTTATCTAGTTCAGTACTAAACTGGAAAATATGTATTTTTATAAGGGACACATATCGGAAAGACATGTAAAACTTTATAGTACTGAGGTTGCCAAAATCCAAGGAACAAGTGGAACCCAAGAAACTGGAAGTAGCTGAGAAATACTTGCCCTCAGGCTCTTTGGAGCCTTGGGAGATGTTATGATTTATTATCTGCCAATACCTAAGGCATCTAGAAATTCTGGACTTTTGGATTTTAGGCTATGGGGAAATTTGTTTTCTGTTATAAACTATCAATTCTGTGGTAATCCTAGAAAGTAATAAAAGGCTCAATATCAATATAAAAACAATCAAACAACTGCTGTGGATAATCAGGAGCCAGTGGACACCACATGAGAGAGAGAACTATCTAAAGAGAAGCAAAACATGGACATACAAAAGATATACTGGCTAATGGCCATCAGCACTGCCAGCTGTGTCCCCTAAATGGGTGATCAAATGGACAAATACCAGAAAAGGAAAGGAAAGAAGAATGGTAGCCCTAGAGGTAAGCTAGAATTTATGGTGATTCTAGTCTGTAAGATGCTCTTGCCTATGACAGGAGGACCACAGAGAAAGGGTAAAGTTTGGAATTTATTGAATTCACAATCAGAAGCAACTTCTATAAGAATAAACATTAAAATTGAATTGATGAACTCTATAGATGGAATATTCAAATGGACATTTTACCCACTGGTATTTAATGATTGATAGACATAATCATCATATGAATTTTTCATATTATATGAATCACTATGAACACAATCTTTCTGCAAGTACAGTTATATTTTCCAAGTTAAAGTGTTGAAATGAACTTTTGCAGCCATATTGTGCTGTTTTGAAAAGTTAGAAAGATGTATTTTGGAAGAAAGAAAACTCAAAATTTTAAATCGTGGTGAAGGGAGGCAACTCAACATACTTTTTCCAGGAATCCCAGAGGGTGAAGAGAAGCCATTAACAATTTAGCTTGGTAGCTATGTATAATTGAAACTGGGAAAGAAGTAAAAATACAACTGTTTTCACTAAAATACCATTCTAGATCAAGTGGGCACATTAATTAAATGTGTAATTAATGACTCTCAGAATATTGTATGGTTCTGAATGACAACATCCTTTAGTAAAGATGTGGCTGTCACCATGCAGAGTTTATGGATTCAGAGAAAGGAAACACTTAAGAAGGTCTCAGCTCCTGGAAGGGCAATGACTAATCCTCTTGTTTCACTGAGGTGGAGGCTAGCTCAGTGGCATCATCCCAGGAATGGGTCAGTGGTAGATGGGATAGAACCTGAGCTAGAACATTGTTCAATTCTTCTTGCAATCTGTTCTTTCACAATCTGTCCTCTCTATGGATGCCTTCGCAAGTGGCTCCTGAAGGATCAGGAGCCTTTGTCTGCTTCCTCAGATGCCATCACACACACACACACACACACACACACACACACACACACACACACACTACTTTTTCACCACATGTCCATTCTTCTTGAAAGCAAACCAACAGAAAGGACACAAATCTTACTTTCTTAAAAGTCTGGTTCACAGAAAATTATAAATTCATTTTAAAACACATATTTCTAAATTGAACTGGCTAGTTGTTATACATATTTTGGGATTTGTTGTCCATGCAGAAAAGGAAGGGTATTTAAAATGTTTGTGAGTCAGCTGCTTAATACAGTAGTATTTACTTTATATATTTGCTCAATGAAGTTTGAAATATATTCCATCGCTTTGCATTTACTGTGCTATGTCTAGTTGCTCAGTTAATATTTGGTTGTCAGAAATCTGAACACATGATACTTTTATCATATCTATTTACTAAACAGATATACAAGACACACATCATTATTTTCCACAGAGACTTTCTTACTAAGATTATGCTAATGTCAGAGCAGCAGAGGAAACCAATATTGTCCAACACAAAACATAATCTAGAGAGATTTCAGTCCCCCTTTCCATAGGCATATCATTTTCTGTTTTCATCTCTGTTATTATTAATGATATATTATTTCTGTGTTAAGAAATGAATTACTCAAAATCCAGTCCACAGTTGGGTGAGGGAAAGTAAGGAGCAAAGATGAATGAGGGATACTTTCAGGTTTCAATGTTAATTCTGCTATGTGGTATCACACATCAAAAGCAACATAAAATATATGCAGTTTGAACATGTGTGAGAAAATGAATTTAATTCTTATCTAAGAGAGGCTGGCAGGAGAGATTCAAACTGTTTCTGTATGCTGATGGATCAAGAATGAGTGTTCCGATATTGAATAACATTAAGAGATGAGAAGATGCCTAGACTGTATTGCTTCATATGTACTTGGAATAGAAAAGAAGAGAAAAGTAAGGGATACTTGAGCTATCTTTCTGCATTCTTGAGCTGCTACTGGTTCTTTGATTTCATCCTAAATCAATACAGAATAAATAAGAATTTCATTACTGTTTTATGTTTAAAATTCAAATATTTCTAAATATAATCAACTATTATAAAAGTATCACATAATAGAAAATTATATTGAATATTTAAGATACATTTAAAATTTATCAGTATTCTTGCTCTGTAAAGTGCATTAATGAAGACAACTTTTAGTTTTATAATTCATAACCATCTGCCTTGAAATAGAATTTGAGAATCAGTATAAGTTTGTTAAAGTGATTTGAGAAATGGTCATCAGACTCCTATTAACTTTACTTTGCCAGTTTGACCCCATAAATCCTAAGTTTCATACTGCAAATCATATATGCTTAGCAAAAAACACATATTTGGGAATCTTGAAAATCTAATAGTTAGCTTATCACTGACTGGTACCCTACTCATGTGTTAGACCCTGCATTTTTTAAAATTTATTTTTAATTCACCTTTTCAATCATTAATTTGACATATCTGCTTTGTTTGACAAAGGATAAATCACATTAGCTCTTACATTTGCTACCCAGACTTTCTTCCTGGGAAGTAAAATAGATGTAAACACAGTTGTGATGAAGTTTTTGTTTCTAATACATATCTACTGTGATGGTTAGTCTTGGTTTTCAATTGGGCTGGATCTGGAATCAGCTACTAAGAGAGTTGCTGGACACTCCTGTGAGGAATTTTCTTGATTAGATTATTAGAATTAAAATGATCCACACTGAACCTGGGCAGCACCATCAGTATATGTTTACATCTGTATATTTGTTTATGTGTAACAGCCCATGTAAAAGTATATGAAAGAAGGAATCTTTGCTTTTTTGCATGCTTGCTTTCAGTTCTTTGGCAAGCTCATCTATCCTGTTGCTGTGGATTTAATTTTACTGATAGACCCAGGTTCTTTGGACTCCCAAAATAGACAGGAAACCAGCAACCCTTCAAAGGTCTTCTAAGCTTTTAGTACCAGATGGGGACTGCTGAGATACCCAGCCTTATGAACTGGGCAACTCCTGGGATTCTCATCCTGTTCCATTGTTTGACTACCCGGACCATATCTTGTAATACAAGCTCATGTATGTACTCATCCTACAAGTTTTGTTTTTTTAGAGACCCTGACTAATATACCTACTGATTTATTAAAGAGACTTAAATGAGCTAAAATGTGGGGAAATATTGATACAACAAGTGGAAGAGACTCTAATGTGGATTTTTACCTCTAAATGAAAGATTCTGGTATATTTTGTACTAGATATCAATATATTAAGGTTGCACTCAACATAAATTGATTGAATAGCCAAATATGTTAAAAGTGTACAATGGTGCAAAAGATCAGAAACATAATGTGGCCAAGAAAGTTCTTTTGTCAGAATGTTTGTATAGGTTGCTTTCCAGGGGGCTGAGTCACCCCCTGAACCCATTTTTTGGCTGGAAGGACCACTGATTTACATCTTGAAAATTAGTAAGAGGAGAAGTATGGGGAAAGAAAACAAAAGCCCAAAAGATGCAGCAGTGAGAAGTAGGCTTACGTATCAATTTGTGGTGTGTGTGTGTGTGTGTGTGTGTGTGTGTGTGTGTGTGTGTGGTTTTATTTTATTTACTAAAATTAAAAGAGAGAAAAAAGACAATTAAAATTTTAATTTATGTATATATGTTGTATGGTGTGTGTGTGTGTGTGTGTGTGTGTGTGTGTGTGTGAGTGTGTGTGTGTACCTGCCCAAGGAAACCAGAGGAGGGTGTGGGATTGCTCAGAACTGGAGCTACAGGCAGTTTTGAGCTACTAAATGTCAGGGCTTAGAACCAAATTTTGATTTTGTGCAAAAGCATCAAGTGCTCTTTACTGTTGAATCATCTCTCCAGTCCCAAAAGAAAAATTTTCATGAAATTTTAGACTTGGAAGAGATTCTAGAATTTATTTCTATTTCCTATCAAATTCCAGATTTTCTACTTCCAAAGGCTCCAAATGTTTCTCGAGGCAATATTCTTCCAGTTCTTTATATGTAACTTATGCCACTGATACTTTAAAAAAAAATGAAAGGAACAATTTTGTCCCAGCTCATATTTCTGATATTCTGTGCCTCTTTGTGAATTTGTGAATTAACCATAGTATACAGAACTTGCTCTGGGAAAAAAATAGATTTGCAATATATAGAAGTACCTTGGAAGCAGTTCAAAATGAAGCATAAACATATCAATGACTTTCTCGGAATCAAGTCAGTTTATTCTGTGACATTTGTTGATACTGAAGTACATGCTAACTGAATGCACAAGTAATATATAGAGTTGAGCTCTGTACAGCTTGTATGAAGAAAGTCATAATTTTTTTGGAAGATAGGGTAGCTGCCTTGGAAATTGGCTGCTAATAAAAACTGCATATAGATCCTTCTCTGCACCAGTGTAGACTTAAGATAGATGAGCACTAGTGGTACAAGTTCTAGCTAGTCACATATATGAAGATTCTTACTTTACATCTTGAGATTCTAAGTAGTTTAGAAATAGGAAAATCCATTTGGTTCTTAACTTTGATTAATTTCACTATGCTTCTGTTTAGTTTCTGTTTTGATGATTTGTCCTTTGATGAGAGTAGGCGGTTGAAGTCTGCACTATTATTGTGTGATGTGGAATGTGCAAATTGAGATTTAGTAAAATGGATGAAATGGACAATTTTCTAGACAGAAGCCAGGTACCAAAGATAAATCAGGATCAGGAAAACCATCTAAAGAGTCCCATTACTCCTGGAGAAATAGAGCCAGTCATTAATAGTATCCCAAACAAACCAACCAACCAACCAACCAACAAACAAACAAAAAAACAAAAGAGCCAGATGAGTTTGGTGCAGAATTCTATCAGACCTTCAAAGAAGACATAATACCAATACTCTTTAAACTATTCCACAAAATAGAAACAGAAGGAACACTACCCAATTTGTTCTATGAAACCACAATTATGCTTATACCTGAACCACACAAAGACCCAACAAAGAAAGATGACTTCAGACCAATTTCCCTTATGATTATTAATGCAAAAATATGCAATAAAATTCGCACACACTGAATCCAAGAACAAATCAAAATGATCATTCATCATGATCAAGTAGGCTTCATCCCAGTGATGCAGGGATGGTTCAATATATGGAAATACTCCAATGTAATCAACATAACAAACTCAAAGAAAAAAAACCACATGATCATCTTATTAGTTGCTGAGAAAGCACTAAACAAAATTTAACACTGCTTCATGGTAAAAGTCTTGGAAAGATCAGGAATTCAAGGCCCATACCTAAACATAATAAAAGCAATATACAGTAAACCAGTAGCCAACATCAAACTAAATGGAAAGAAACTGGAAACAATCCGAGTAAAATCAGGGATGAAACAAGGTTGCCCACTCTCTCCCCACCTATTCAATATAGTACTTGAAGTCCTAGCCAGAGCAATTAGTCAACAAAAGGANNTCAAGGGGATAAAAATTGGAAAGGAAGAAGTCAAAATATCACTATGTGCAGATGATAGGATAGTATATATTAGTGATCCTAAAAATTCCACCAGAGAATTCCTGAACCTGATAAACAACTTTAATGAAGTATCTGGTTATAAAATTAACTCAAATAAATCAGTGGTCTTTCTCTACAAAAAGGATGAACAGACTGAGAAAGAAATTGGGGAAACAACATCATTCAAAATAGGCACAAATAATATAAAATAGCATGGTGTAACTCTAACGAAGTGAAAGATCTATATGACAAGAACTTCAAGTCTCTGAAGAAAGAAATTGAAGATCTCAGAAGAAGCAAGGATCTCCCATGCTTGTGAATCGGCAGGATTAAAATCCACCATCTTGCCAAAAGCAATCTACGGATTCAATGCATGCCCCACTAAAATTCCACCTCAATTCTTCATAGAGTTAGATATAACAATTATCAAATTCATCTGGAATAACAACAAAAAAATTAACAACAATAACAACAAAATCAGAATAGCAAAAACTATTCTTAACACTAAAAGAACTTCTGGGGGAATCAGCATCCCAGAACTCAACCTGTACTACAGAGCAACAGTGATAAAAAATTGTATGGTATTGGTACAGAGACAGGCAGGTAGATCAGTGGAATAGAATTTAATACCCAGTAATTAACCCACATACCTATGGTCAATTGATCTTTGACAAAGGAGCTAAAACCATCCAGTGGGAAAAAAAGACAGCATTTTCAACAAGTGGTGCTGGTTCAAATAATACTCAGCATGTAGAAGAATGTACATTGATCCATTCTTATCTCCTTGTACAAAGCTCAAGGCCACATGATCTCCACATAAAATAAGATACACTGAAACTAATAGAAGAGAAAGTGGGGAAGAGCCTCGAACATATGGGCACAGGGGAATGTTTCCTGAACAAAACAGAAATGGCTTATGCTCTAAGAATAACAATGTGCAAATGGGACCTCATAAAATTGCACAGCTTCTGTAAGGAAAAGGACATTATTAAAAGGACAAAATGGCAACCAACAGATTGGAAAAGGCTCTTTACCAACCCTACATGCAATAGAGGGTTAATATACAGTATATATACAAAGAACTCAAGAAGCTAGACTATAGAGAACCAAATAGCCCTATTAAAAAATGTAGTATAGAGCTAAACAAAGAATTTTCAACTGAGAAATACCAAATGGAGGAGAAGCACCTAAAGAAATCTCAAACATCCTTAGTCATCAATGAAATGTAAAACAACACTAAGATTCCATCTCACACCTGTCAGAATGGCTAAGATCAAAAAACTCAGGTGACAGAAGATGCTGGTGTGCTACATCCACTCCAGTAGAGACTCGCCTGACAGGCCAAAAAGCCTGGATGCCGTCCAGAGGTGAAAAGTTTATGGAAACTTACTCTCCTGGAACGGTAGCATCCTGTATAATGAATGTTCCAATGTCCTTGCTTTAGTTGGTAAATTGATCTGTGTGCTTTCTCTTAATATTTCTTTATAATAAGTATCTCTTAAGGATTGGTTTTTGACATATAGCTAAATTAGATTCCTCACCAGTCCTAGGCAGACCTTGAGCCAACTATGGGCTTTGAATTCAGTAAAAATGTTGCCTATTCAGTGACATTCAGATTTGCCTCTAGTATTGTAAGAGAGATCGTGAAAGAAATCAGGCATTACTATCTACTACATAGAGTTAGAAATCTCAGGGCAAACTACTCCCATATGTAGGAATTTACCATTATCTAGCAAGAAGGAAGGTTGTGGTCTAAGGAGGAGCCAGAGTAGATACTTAGAAGTATAGATAGCTGAGTTACACCCATACACATGAATTTACAATGGCTTAGGGGGGAGGTTGACTATACAATAGACTAGAATAGGAACTATGGCAAGGGCACTAAGCCCTTGCCCCTGACTTCTAAGATTAAGCAGACCTTAGGTAGGGAAGCTTTTGATTCCAGTTGTTAACACTGAATTTTATCCCAGTTGGCTCCTGCCAGTCCATTGTAGGCATTCCTCTGTTTTGTGTAAAACTCACTTATAAGACTGGTGCTCACTTTGAGACAAAATAGAGTCAGATCCACACTCCCTTGTGTCATGTCTGTTTGTCACCCCCTTCTTGCCAACTCCTTGCCCACCTGTAACTGGAACCCGAGTTTCACGCATGGACTGAGGACCCAAGTGAGGTTTGTCTGTGGCACTGGTGAGAATGTAGAGAAAGAGGAGCACTACTCAATTGCTGGTGGTGTTGCAAGATGTTACAACCACTCTAGAAATCAGTGTGGAGATTCCTCAGAATATATATACTATTGGACATAGTATTACCTGAGGACCTGGCTATACCACTCCTGGGCACACACCCAAAAGATGCGCCAACATGTAATAAACACACATGCTATACTATGTTCATAGCAGCCATATTTATAATAGCCAAAAGCTGGAAAGAACCCAGATATCCTTCAACAGAGGAATGGATACTGAAAATGTGGTACATTTACACAATGGAGTACTACTCAGCTATTAAATACAATTACTTCATTAAATTCTTAGGCAAATGAATGGAACTAGAAAATATCATCCTGAGTTAGGTTAGGTAACCCAATGCCCCCCACCAAATATAATTCAATTCACAGACCACAGGAAGCTCAAGAAGGAAGAAGAAAGTGTACAAACTTCAGTTCTTCTTAGAAAGGGAAACAAAGTACCCATGGGAGGTGTAGAGATACAGAGAAAAAATGTGGAACAGAGATTGTAGGAAAGGCCATCCAGAGACTGCCCCACCTGGGAATCCAACCCATATATAGTTACCAAACCCAGACACTATTGTGGATGCCAAGAAGTCCTTGCTGACAGGAACCTGACATAGCTGTCTCCTAAAATCCTCTGCCAGATGGTTCTTCAGAAAATCAGACATAGTACTACGGGAAGATCCAGCAATACCTCTTCTGGGCATATACCCAGAAGATGTTTCAACTGGTAATAAGGACACATGCTCTACTATGTTCATAGCAGCCTTATTTATAATAGCCAGAAGCTGGAAAGGACCCAGATGTCCCTCAATAGAGGAATGGATACAGAAAATGTGGTATATTTTCACAATGGAGTACTACGCAGCTATTAAAAACAATGAATTTATGAAATTCTTGGGCAAATGGGTGCATCTGGAGGATATCATCCTTAGTGAGGTAACCCAATCACAAAAGAAGTCACTTGATATACACTCACTGATAAGTGGATATTAGTCCAGAAACTTAAAATACCCAAGATACAAGTTGCAAAACACAAGAAAACTAAGAATAAGGAAAACCAACATGTGGATTCTTCATTCCTCCTTAGAATAGGGAACAAATACCCATGAAAGGAGTTACAGAGACAAAGTTTGGAGCTAAGAGGAAAGGATGGACTATCCAGAGACTGCTCCACTCGGGGATCCATCCCATCATCAGCCACCAAACCCAGACTCTATTACACATGCCAGCAAGATTTTGCTGAAGGGACCCTGATAGGCCAGTGCCTGGCAAACACAGAAGTATATGCTCACAGTCAGCTATTGGATGGAACACAGGGCCCCCAATAGAGAAGCTAGAGAAAGTACCCAAGGTGCGGAAGGGGTCTGCAACCCTATAGGTGGAACAACAATATGAGCTAAACAGTACCCCCTGAGTTCATGTCTCTAGCTGCATATGTAGCAGAAGATGGCCTAGTCGGCCATCATTATGAAGAGAGGCCCCTTGGTCTTTCAAACTTTATATGCCCCAGTACAGGGGAATACCAGGGCCAAGAAGTGGGAGTGGGTGGGTAGGGGATCAGGGGCATGGGTGAGGGTATAGAAAACTTTCAGGATAGCATTTGAAATATAAATAAATAAAATGTCTATTAAAAAAAAAGTCTCTGCCAGAGCCTGAAAATTACAGAGGGAAATGCTTGCATCTAAAGTTTTGACCTCAATGGAGAGGTAAGAGAAAGGACTAGGGGGTGAGGGGGTTTGCAGCCCCATAGGAGGAACAATACCAACCAACTAAATCCTCAAGAGCTCCCAGGGAATAAACCTCTAACCAAAGAATATACATGGAGTGATCCATGGCTACAGCTGTATATGTAGCAGAGGATGGCCTAATCAGACTTCAATGGGATGAGAGGCCCTTGGTCCTATGAAGACTCAATGACCCAGTGTAGAAAAATGCCAGCCAGGGGAAACAGGATTGGGTGGGTGAGTGGGGGAACACCCTCATAGAAGCAGGTAGAGGCAGGATAGGATAGCGGGTTTTCTGGGTGGAAATCAGGAAAGAGGTAACAATTGAAATGTAAATAAAGAAAATATCTAGTAAAAAATTTTAAGGAAAAAGAAGTATGAAAATTTTAGAGCTAATGTAGACTTAACATAGTACTTTCTTACACTTTTCTATTACTAGCAAGAAATCTATAGTCCAGGCTATTTTCTTCTTTTTTAATGTTATATGTTGGGTACTTCCAGCCAGATCTTTCTGCAGGGGCAGAATGTTAGCTAGTCTGCTCCTCTGAAGATAACACAGACTGAGGCATCTCAGGAGTTACGCTGCACTCAGGGAATCTGGTAAGGGTCCTCCTAAAGTCCCACAGCTTCTACTGGGAGCTCAATGGACTCAGGACACATCACCCCTCAGGGGTTGTCATTTCTCTCAGGGTAGACTGCTAGCTAGTGTTCTCCCCTGAAACACCACTTCCTGAAACCTCCCAAGAGATCTGCGGCACACAGGGCAACTGAGAAATTGATCATGAACTTGCCTGCTCTCCTGAAGACACCACAGTTTGAAGGCATTCCAGGAGTTCCTTTGTACACAGGGCAACTGGGCACCTTATACCACAGTCTGAAGACCTCCTGGGGCTCTGTGGCATGCAGGACAACTGACCCAACAGACTGAAAACCTCTCTGGAGTTTTGCTGCACACTGGGAAACAGAAACCAAAGTCATAGATCTCCCTGGATAACAGCTTCACAAAGGACAACAGCTTGACTGCTCCTGTGAAGACTCAACAGTTTGAAGGCCTCTCTGGAGATCTGTTGCGGCCATTGCAATAGGTTAGCAGCTTCTCTGCCCCTCTGAAAATCTCACAGTTTGAAGACCCCAAATGAGGCCAGCTAAAGTGAGGGTCACGGGCCTACCAGGAGACCTGAAGCAACCCAGGGACATAGAGGCAGACTCTAGACAGAGACACCCAGACCAGCAAACATCAGGGATAACCAGATGGTGAGAGACAAGAACAAGACCATAAACAACATAAGCCAATATACATGGGCATCATCAGAACCCAGTTCTCCCACCACAGCAAGGCCTAAATACACCAACACACCTGAAAATCAGGAAGCTGATCTAGAATCCTATCTCATGAATGTAATAGAGACTGTTAAGGAGGATACAAAATAACTCACTGAAAGCAATACAGGAAAATACAACTAAACAGATAGAAGCCTTTAAAGAGGAAACAAATAAATCCTTTAAAGTAATATAGATAAACAAAAACAAACAGGTAAAGGAAATGAATAAGGAGGTCCAAAACCTAAAAGTGGAAATAGAAACAATAAAGAAAACACAAATGGAGGCAACCCTGGAAATAGAAGACCTAGGAAAGAAGTCAGGAATTACAGATGTAAGCATCACCAACAAAATACAAGAGATAGAAGAACCTCAAGTGTAAAAGATACTCTAGAAGAGATTGACACAACTGCCAAAGAAAATTCAAAACAGAAAAAAAAAATCCATATCCAAAACATCTAAGAAATTCTGGATACAATGAGAAGAACAAATCTAAGAATAATTAAAATAGAGGAGAATGAAAATTCCCAGCTCAAAGAATCTGAAAATGACTTCAACAAAATCATAAAAAAATGTCCCGAACCCAAAGAAAGAGATGGACATAAATGGACAAGAAGGTTATAAAACACCAATTAAATGGGACCAAAAAGAAAATTCTCTTGTAACTTAATAATCAAAATACTAAATGCACAGAACAAAGAATGAAAAATAAAAGCTAGAAGGGAAAAGTGTCAAATAACAAATAAAGGTGGACCTATCCAGATACATCAGAGTTCTCAACAGAGACACTAATAGTCAGAAGCACCTATACAGAGGTCATACAGACTCTAAGAGAACACGAATACCAGCCCAAGCTACTATACCAGTAAGACTCTCAATCAACATAGATGGAGAAACCAAAATAATGTAGGACAAAACCAAATTCAAACAGTATCTATCTTCCAAACCAGCCCTACAGAGGACATTAGAAGGAAAACTCCAACACAAGGAAAGAACCTATACTAAAGAAAAGACAACCAAATAATCATCTCACAACAAAGCCAAAAGGGGAGAACCACATACACATAATGCCACTTACAGAAACAAAAACAATAGGAACTAACAGTCTTTAATATCGCTCAATATTAACAGACTCAACTTATCTATAAAATGACATAAGCTAACAGACTGGATACATGAGCAGGATCCAGCATTTTGATGCATATAAGAAACACATTTCAATAACAAAGACAGGCACTATCTCAGAGAAAAAGGATGGAAAATGGTCTCCCAAGCACATGGTCCCAAGAAACAAGCTAGAGATTGCCACAGACAAACCTCACTAGGGTCCCAGATCCATGGGCAAAACTCGGGTTCAGTTACAGGTGGGCAAGGAGTCAGTGAAAGTGGGGTGACAAACAAATACAGACACAATGGAGTGTGGTATCTGAATGTAATGTCAAATCAAGCATCAGAATTTTTATACAGAAGAAAATAGGGAAGTTACACAAAACAGAGGAATGCGAACATTGAAGGACTGGCAGGAACCAACTGGGATAGAATAAGTTAACAACTGGGACCAAGAATAGCTCCACCTAAGGTCCACTTAATCTTAGAAGCCAGGGACAGAGGCTTCATGCCCTTGTACTGTTCCTATTCTAGTCTATTGTATAGTCTACCTTCCCCCTAGGCCATTGTATGGGTATAACTCAGCTATCTATGGTTCTAAGTATCTACTCTGGTTCATCCTTAGATCAGACTTACTTCTTCCTAGATAATGTTAAATTCCTGTGTATGGCAGTGAGCTATCCATGCCCAGGGTTAGCTCAAGGACTGACTGCCTAGGACTGGTGAAGAATCTAACTTAGCTATATGTCAAAATTTCAATCTTTAGGAGCACTTATAATAAAGCAATATTAAGGGAAAGCACACAGCTCTGTTTACCAACTAAAGCAAGGACACTGGAGCATTTGTTATGCAAGATGCCATGATTCCAGGAGACTAAGTTTCTGTGAACTTTTCCCCTCAGGACAGTGCCCAGGTTTTCGGGGCCTGTCCTGCTTGTCACTACTGGAGTAGATGTAGCAAGAGTTGCCATCTTCATATCCAATAAAATAGACTTTTAACCAAAAATTATGAAGTGTTATAAGGAACACACTTTATGTTCATCAAAGGGAAAATCCACCAAGGGAATGTCTCAATTCTGAACATCTATGCACCAAATGCAAGGGCATCCACATTCATAAAAGAAATGTTACTAAAGCTCAAAAGAGAAACTGAACCACACAACAATAGTAGAAAATTTCAACATCCCACTCTCATTAATGGACAGGACACTGAAACAGTAGCTAAACAGATACACAGTGAATATGAAACAAAATAATTTAGCAGATATCTATAGCACATTTCATCCTAAAACAAAAGAATATTCTGTTTCTCAGTACCTCATGCTACCTTTTCCAAAATTGACCATATAATTGGTCAGAAGACAACCCTCAACAGATACAAGAAGATTGAAATTATCCCATGCATCTTATCAGATGACCACAGCCTAAGACTTTTCTTCAAAAACAAAAAGCACACATACATATGGAAACTGAACAACTCTCTACTCAGTGATAACTTGGTCAGGGAAAAATAAAGAAAGAAGTTAAAGACCTCCTGGAATTCAATGAAAATATTGACACAACATACCTAAACTTATAGGACACAATTAAAGCATCACTAAGAGGAAAATTCATAGTACTAAGTACCCTGGTGAAGAAACAGGAGAGAGCTTATACTAGCATCTTAGCAGCATACCTGGGAGCTCTAGAACACAAAGAAGCAAACACACACAAGAGAATTAGATTGCAGGAAATAGTCAAACTAGGGGCCCAAGTCAACCAAATATAAACAAAGAGAAAAATACAAAGAATCAACAAAACCTTCAATGACAAAACCAAATTCACACAATATCTTTCCATAAACCCAACCCTTCAAAGGATAATAAAGGGAAAACTCCAATACGAGGAGGGAAAGTATGCCCTAGAAAAAGCAAGAAAGTAATTCTTCAGCAAACCTAAAAGAAGATGGCCACAAGAACAGAATCCCAACTTTAACAACAAAAATAACATGGGGCAACAATTACTTTTCCTTAATATCTCTTAATATCAATGGGCTCAATTCCCCAATGAAAAGACATAAACTAACAGACTGACTACATAAACATGATCCAACATTGTGCTGCATACAGGAAACCCACCTCAGAGACAAAGAAACTACCTCAGAGTAAAAGACTGGAAAACAATTTCCAATCAATTGGTCCGAAGAAACAAGCTGGAATAGCCATTCGAATATTTAATAAAATTGACTTCCAACCTAAAGTTATCAAAAAAGACAAGGAGGGATACTTCATATTCATCAATGGTAAAATCTTCCAAGATGAACTCTCAATTCTGAATATCTATGCTCCAAATGCAACGGCAGCCACATTCATTGAAGAACTATAGGAAAGCTCAAAGCACACATTGCCCTGCTCACAATAATAGTGTGAGACTTCAACACCCCACTCTCATCAATGGACAGATCCTGGAAACAGAAACTAAACATAGACACATTGAAACTAACAAAAGTTATGAAACAAATGGATTTAATAGATACAATTTGCAAAACACATGAAACTCAAGAAGAAGGAAGACCAAAGTGCAGAAACTTTGTTCCTTCTTAGAATGGGAAACAAAATACCCATGGAAGGAGTTACAGAGACAAAGTTCAAAGCTGAGATGGAAGGAAGGACCATCTAGAGGCTGTCCCAACTGGGGATCCATCCCATAAACAACCACCAAACCCAGAGAGTATTGCATATGCCAGCAAGATTTTCAGTATTCTAGAATGCAAATAGAAAGTGTCCTGATTCTGAGTGAGGTAACCCAATCACAAAAGAANTCACTTGGTATGCATTCACTGATAAGTGAATATTAGCCCAGAAACCTAGAATATCCAAGATACAATTTCTAAAACACAAGAAAATCAAGAATATGTAAGACCAACACATGGATACTTCATTCCTCCCTAAAATAGGGAATAAAATACCCATGGAAGGAGTTGCAGAGACAAAGTTTGGAGCTAAAAGGAAAGGATGGACCATTCAGAGTCTGCCCCACCTGGGGGTCCATCCCATAATCAGCCACCAAATGCAGACACTGGAGCATACGCCATCATGATTTTGCTGAAAGGACCCTGACATAACTGTCTCCTGTGAGGCTATGCCAGTGCCTGGCAAACACAGAAGTGGATGCTCCCAGTCATCTATAGGATGGAACACAGGGCCAACAATGGAGGAGCTAGAGAAAGTACCCAAGGAGCTGAAGGGGTCTGAAACCCTATAGGTGGGACAACAATATGAACTAATCAGTACCCCTAGAGCTCGTGTTTCTAGCTGCATATGTAGCAGAAGATGGCCTAGATAGCCATTATTGGGAAGAGAAGCCCCTAGTGCTTTTAAAGTTTATATGCCCCATACAGGGGAATGCCAGGGCCAAGATGTGGGAGTGAGTGGGTAGTGGAGCAGGGCAGGGAGAGGGTGTAGGGGACTTTTGGGATACCATTTGAAATGTAAATGAAGAAAATATCTAATAAAATTTTAAAACATATAAAAAAGATATTAATCACTTTAGAACAAAACCAAAAGGAGAGAATCATGTACACTAATGCCAGCTACAACAACAAACATAACAGGAACTAATTACAGTCTGTCTTTAGTATCTCTCATCAACAGATTCAATTAACCAATAAGAAGACACAATCCAACAGACTTCATAGGAAAGCAGAGTCCGGTATTTTACTCCATACAAGAAAGACATCTCAAAGACAAACACAGGGTTGCCTCAGAATACAAAGCTGGAAAAAAGTATTCCTAGAAAATGACCCCAAGAAACCAGTGGAACCTGCCATTCTAATATCGAGTAAAAGACTTTCAACCAAAAGTTAACAATCAAGATGGGGAAGAACACTTCATATTCATCAAAGGGAAAATCCACCAAGAGAAAGTCTCAATTCTCAGCATATGCACTTGTAATCTGATGAACTATGAAGAGTCTTGTGGATTATGCTTTTGTCATTGGGTATTTTCAACATAAATGGCTAGTTCATTAATTTAATTCTAAACAGAATAATTTTTTCTTCTTTTGAGAAAAAAGTCAATTGGTTGAGAAATATGTGAATTGGATAAAACTTGCTAAATAAGAAGGGCTAAGGACATCTTGAAGGTAAAGGTATAAAGTAACTCACATTTACCCAAAAATTTCTAAGTAATACCTGTATTTATGTGAGTTATGAAGTATATTTATTTTCTATGGTTTCCCTGACTAAGACATGGCCAGATGTCTTCATGTCTATGTGCCAGGTGTCTTTTTAGCTGCTTCTTCTTCTTCTTCTTCTTCTTCTTCTTCTTCTTCTTCTTCTTCTTCTTCTTCTTCTTCTTCTTCTTCTTCTTCTTTTGTGGTTTTTCTTTCTGAGGCTTGCTACGTTGCATAGACTGAGCTTGAATTCATTCTATTCAAGGCAGGCTTTGAACATGCAATCATCCTGTATTAGCTTACAGGTCTACGCCATGAGGGTCATATAAATCTAAAAATTCCTTAACTTTCTCTAAGTTATTTTGTCATTACTTCCTTCATTTTCCTCATTGCTTGCCAAAGCTAATACTGGATCTTTCCAGTTATTGTCTTTTTGTTGTTGTTGCTTATTTGTTTAAGCTTAAAGTTCAACACATTAGTGGAGTTTTCAAATTAGCCACTGTTCACAAAGAATCGTATAGAAAGTCATTCTCATGAAGGAAATAACATTGAGCAGCCTCTTCCATTCTCTTGACTTATGTTCCCCCAGTTTCTTTTCAATGTTTCACAAGGTTCTTATGGATACATTCAGTCCAAGCTTAGGCAAATGTATAAAAAAGACTTCATGCTTCCTGGCCATGCCATATGTATTCTTTTTACCCTTCAGAATTTGTGAGACTTTAAAACTATTATGATTCACTAATGTTCATCATGAACAGATTTACAGAATTCATAATTACTTAAATGAAGTGAATATTTAGTATCAGATTCTAGGTGTTCTAGTTGCAAATCTTCTGATGACGTGTCTACAAAACCTTGTATGTCATATCAGAAAAAAAAAAATGTAATCTGACCATGAATTAGGTTTATCTTAGGTGTCTCTTTTTGTTTCTTTCTTTCATTTTTTTCCTAGACAGGGCTTGATGAATCAATCAATCAACTCATGTTGCCAATATTCCCAAGAATTTTGTTGTAATTTGTTTAAATGTCAAAACTAGAATAACTGATAGAAAGTTCAACTAAACAGATTGTCAAGAAGATAGGTCAGATAATATGTCTCCATCAGTCTACTTAATCATCCATACTGAGTTTGGGAGCCAATTTATTGGAAATACCATTAACCAATTTACTGAATTAGATTATTTTCATCACATGGATGACCTTGGAAAGTAGCTTAAGTGATAAGTGGCCTATTCACAGGAGTGAGGAAAAGGAAGGCAGTGAAAATCATAGCAAACCAAAGGATAGTATTGGATAAAGCAGGCAGTCACCATACTAGATGTCCTATGAAAGTAGGAAAGTTGCTTTGCTAAGTTCCCCAATGAAGGAGCCAGAGAAAATACACAAGGAGCTGAAGGGGTCTAAAGCTGCATAGGAGGAACATCAATATGAACTAACTAGTACCCCCAGAGCTCCTTGGAACTATACCACCAATCAAGAAAACACATGGTGGAACTTGTGGCTCTAGCTATATATGTAGCAGAGTATGCCCTAGTTGGTCATCAATGGGAGGAGAGGCCCTTGGTCCTGTGAAGACTCTATGCCCCAGTATACGGGAATGCCAGGACCAGGAATGGGAGTGTGTGGGTTGGGGAGATGGGGGAAGGGGAAGGAAAGAGGGGATCTTTGGAGGAGAAATTAGGAAAGGGGATAACATTTGAAATGAAAATAAGGAAAATATCTAAAAATAAATGCAGTTGTATCAATAGCCAGAAATTTAATGTTTAATTAAACCATTTCAAAGTAGTTAATAAATTTATAATTTCTAAATCTCTGAGATCGTTCAACAAATAAGTGACTTATGGTCATTTTTTCCTGTTTTGCCACGGACCGACTCAGTCGAAACACACACCCGTGGGGGAAGCAGGGTCTTTTGGTATGCAGGAAGGCACTGGTCGCAGTGNGAAATGACAGACAGACACACACAGTAAAGCTATATGCGCCTGAATGCGTTTTACTGTTCAAAGGCAGGCAGTTATATACAGAAAAACTGGCAATTAACTAAATTTTCTGGCACAGGAAAATACAAAATCAATCAGGCAAAGACTTCGAAGAACAGGTACAGAACATCACATCTCTTAATCAGAACATCCNTAATTACATCCGTGATTACATCCGTAAACTTTCAAAGGTTCAAAAGTTTGCAGGAACATTCAGTTAAAGTCCCTGGGTCTAAGCTTCATTGATGACTATCCATCTGTGATCCTTATCACCTAACTTCCTTCTACTGAGAGTCTTTAGGCACACTTTAAAACTGGTAACTGATGCTTTTCATGCCAGAGTGTCAAAACCCNCTTTACCCACACATTTGTAGCCATAAGAATATGTATACATTGTTGGGAGGTTATTATTTCAATGTATTTAAGTGATAAATGTATAATTAATCAAAAGCAAAGCAGGGGATCTTCTGAAAGGCAATCANGGCCAGTGCTGTAGTTCAAAGAATGAACTCCTAATGAACCTTCATGCCTGGATGCTCACACCTTTAGCTATCAAGAACATCTCGTAAATAGAAGAACAGATCAGAGAAGTCACACAGGGAAAGTTTGCCATGAGAATATTCAGCTCAGATCTCTCCGGCCAAGGAGTCTCACAGCAAGTTCCTTCTTAGACAGCCTTGTCATACAAGACTTTTTCCCTGTGAATATCACAGAGCTTCTGCNGGGATTNGGCTTAGCTATGGGAAATCACGGTGTCTAAGTGCATCTCGTGTTATATCTCCTGCTTTTTTATTTTTTAATTTGAGCTCTTGAATATCTCTTTTGGCAACTGAAATGGAGGAGAAGANTAGTTTAAAAAGTATTGGAAAGATAAGAAGAAAAAGAAAGATTGCCCCTGCAGCCATGGCAATGACAACAATCCAGTGTAACCAACTTATAGGGTTCAGAGACTTCAAACCAGAACTAAAAGCCTGAGCCAAATTGTCCAAGTTAAATGATCCATCATGTGCTTTACTCATAGCCACAATTTGAGTTTTTAATTGAGCTATGTCATGAGAAATATCATTATCTTTCCAAATTCCCAACAGATGATTTTTAATAAGGGTCCAATTATGTTGCTTGTCATAAATTAATGGTGTTACGCATATGTATCGAAAGCTGGCATGACATCTGGTGGAAAGCTGAACCTTAATATTTTCTATCTCTTGTCCTAACTCCAAAACTACATCCTCTAAATCATCAATCTTTGCTTTTAATTTCTTATCTATAACTTCTTGTTTTACCAGTGTCAAAGACACATTTTTATTTAAATCATTAACAAAGTGTGCAGTCTCCATTTCTGAGACTAAAGCAACTGATGAAACTGTAAGTGAAGTCACAATAGCATCAAAGCACTAATACCTAACATTAAAGCTGCTACAAAACGCTTTGGCCTAATAAGCTCACTAATTTTTGTAACTACCTGCAAAGCCTCATTATCAAACCAAGCATCATCCTTTAAATCTACAGGAAGCATCACGTAGGAAGGTCTTCATAATATCACAGTGCGTGAATAAGATTCAATTAGCTAATAATCAATACAATTAGTTAAAATACATTTGGAACAGTAAACTTCATAAGAGTGCCCTAAATTAGTAATTTTCAAATCTGCAAATCTCTCAGCAAGTATACTATAAGGATAGCTCAAGCAAGATCTGATTGCTATTGGAACAGGTTTAGAATCCTGAGGTCTCTTAAGGTAAACTACAGCAGATGCTGCAAGGAGTCTAAATAGTCCTGGAAATGTATTCAAATCATCACCTGATGGGGAATGACTAACATATATAGGTTCTACCCATCCTGGTGAAAACCACCTATTAATAGGCTCTTTAGTAAACACTTCAGGTTTATATCCATGATAGTTTACATTCTCCCCAAGAAAAAAGGATCTATAATCATTATGTGGTCTGGCTATAGAATAATCATAAATCTCCTCTTGCTTCTTCCAGGGGGTAAATACCATAGCCCAATGTTCAAAACCACATTTAAGCCAAGTTGGTCTTTCATAACTCNGAGGAAGCTGCCACATCTTATCTTCATCTTTNTAGTCCCGAAGACATGAATTGCTTTCTGGTACTAGTGATCATCTGCTGTGCTTCCCNGGNNAGTCTTTTTAGCTGTCCCCANGTAGGCANATCCTCCTTTGACTCGTGTGATGGTTCAGGAACAGTTGAGGTCACCCGCAGAGTAGTGAGATCAAGCCCCNTCATTCTTTTCAGCATCTTCTTCTCTTTCTGTCTCCNCTTTCTCCTCTGAGTCCTCGATAGAGGCCCTTTGGTTAAACGGCCGGATAAGCCTGTCTGGGATCCAGATTGGGCTATCTGCATCCTGTGGAAACACACAAGCACACCCTCTTCCTGAGGAAATTAAAAGATCCGGTCCTTTCCAGGATCTGGTTAATAAGTCTTTCCACATTACTTGTGGAAGTTGTTCTCTTTTTATTTCTCCCCAATGTTTCATAGCAGGGGAGTTTCCTTGTTCATTAGTATTCAAATGATTTATCACAAAAAGAGCATGATTCAAAAGGTGATGGGGAGAAAAATATTTATTAGCAGCCCTGAGGCGTTCAATCTGATTTTTTAAAAATTTGATGAGATCTCTCAATTATTGCCTGTCCTTGGGGATTATATGGTATTCCTGTGGTCTGGTGTATATCCCACACTTGCAGAAAGGAGGCAAAAGCCTTAGATGTATAAGCTGGAGCATTATCTGTCTTAATTCTTAACAGCTTTCTCATCATNATAAANCTTTGTATGAGATGTTGAATTACATCTTTTACAGCTTCTCCACTTCTAGCAGAGGCAAACAGCACATGAGAATAAGTATCCACTGTCACATGAACATAAGCCAATTTTCCAAATACAGGGATGTGTGTAATGTCCATTTTCCATAAAGCTAATGCCTTAAGGCATCAGGGATTTACTCCCATTTTTTGTGGATGGTAAACTTGAGGACAATTACCACAATTCTTAACTATCTGTCTGGCTTGTTCTCTAGTAATATGAAACATCCTTCTTAAAGCAAGAGCATTTTGATGATGTAACTTATGACTGTTCTTTGCCTCTAACACATTCATAACTGTTCCTCTAGTTAACGCATCAGCCATATAATTTCCTTTACTAAGGGGGCCTGGTAAATTAGAATGACCCCGTATATGTCCCACATAAAATTTTTCTGTTCTTTTTCTAATCATATTTTGTAATTGTTGTAATATAGTTAATATTTGAGACTGCCCTGAAAGCAAAGCCGTTTCTATGGCTGGAAACAAATTGACCACATACTTTGAATCTGTATATAGATTAAATTTTTCTGTAAAATTTTGAAAAGCAAGTAGAACTGCTCTTATTTCTGCTTGCTGAGCAGAAGTCTGCACACCTTCCTCTATCAGAGGCCTTTGTCCTGGCACAAAAACCACGGACCTCCCATTAGAGGATCCATCTGTAAATATACATAGGGCAGACTCCAAAGGTTGTGAAGAACATTTATTTGAAAAAATGATTTCTGTTTCCTTATAAAATTTAATTAAAGGATGTTTAGGATAATATTTAATTTGTCTTGTATAACCTTGCAATGCAATTCCCCAATTATCATCTTCCATTAATAATATTTCAAATTGCCTTTTATTATATGGTAATATAATATTATGCATTTCTTTTCCAAATAATTCCCTGGATCTCATTCTTCCTTTATTAATCAATAATGACCACATATATGGATAAGAAGCCAACATTTTTTGTTGCACATGAGGTAAATGTATCCAGCACACCATCCTGCCACAAACATCCAGTGGGAGAATAAGGTGTTTTAAGAATAATTAAGTCCCACTCTTTCAAGTTTGGGGCTGAGAGGCTGCCCCTGTTCTAGTTTTTTGATTCCTCCTCTTTCTAATCCCCTGTAAGGGGTGTTCCATCCTTGTGGAACTTGGATTTACACTCCCTTTTCCAATGCCTGCCTTTCTGGCAACGAGGGCATACNCCTGGGGGAGGACCCTGTTTATTGGAGTCCCTCTTATTGTTCCCTGGACATTGCTTTCGCACATGTCCTACTTTCCCACAGTTAAAACAAGTGGGCCCGGAGGTTCCTTTCCCTCCATTACTATAAGTCTTTTTAACATAGGAGCTGAATTTCTGTCCTTTCATAGCTGCAGCATAGGCCATGCCTTGGACTATGGCTGGTGAGGCATCCACGCATGCTTTTACATAGACCTGCACTGTTCCTGTAAACACTGAAAAGAACATTTGTTCCTGCTTTAACGCAGTTTGCCTCATGATATCAGATTACTTGCCTGTAACTAGCAATCCTAGCTAGCGGAGTCCGGCACTCCTTTGCAAGACACCGCCAGTTGCCTTGAAAGAGAGGAAATTACCTGCCCAAATGTCCCTGTTCAGGCGCCAGCTGCCACAGACCGACTCAGTCGAAACACACCCGTGGAGGAAGCAGGGTCTTTTGGTATGCAGGAAGGCACTGGTCGCAGTGCGAAATGACAGACAGACACACACAGTAAAGCTATATGC
>NW_018392749.1:0-1592 GCF_900095145.1 Mus pahari | reverse complement strand
ATGCCTGGATGCTCACACCTTTAGCTATCAAGAACATCTCGTAAATAGAAGAACAGATCAGAGAAGTCACACAGGGAAAGTTTGCCATGAGAATATTCAGCTCAGATCTCTCCGGCCAAGGAGTCTCACAGCAAGTTCCTTCTTAGACAGCCTTGTCATACAAGACTTTTTCCCTGTGAATATCACAGAGCTTCTGCCGGGATTCGGCTTAGCTATGGGAAATCACGGTGTCTAAGTGCATCTCGTGTGATACTATTTATTCATTTCTGATGAGGAAATAGTAAGTGGTTTTGCCAATGAACAGATGAACAGTATGAGCATGTGCATTTGCATTAATTTTGTCTGTACTACATAGAAAATATAACACAGTGCTAAATGGACAGTGAGATGGCTCGAGGGAGAAAGCACCTGTCAACAAGCCTAACAAACTAAATTCATTCCTTGTAATCCATGTAGTATAAAGACAGGATCAGCTTCCACGAGCTATCATGTGACTTCACTTGCTTTGACATGTGTTTCCAAATAAATAAATAACAATTAAATGAATGGCATTAGAAAGTATTTTAGTATGAATGATGTTTACATGCATGTGTATACATGTATATATGAAAAAGAATATAATTCAACCTTTGCTATAGCCAGAAAGGGGGTAAATATAAAGGATCTCTCAATAAAACTAAATATGTTTCTTACCTAGCAGTAATAAGGCATCTAAACTAACTTCATATAGCATATAGCATCTATCCCATTCCAAATTTTCTTATCAGAGTCTTTCAATATCCAGTTAAATCTATTGTCCCATCCTTCATTATCCCCTTTATTTTCAAAAGGATATGATTCTTATTGAAGTATTTTATGAAGCCAGTGGAGCAGGCCAGATTCTTTGCTCTGCTCATTTGACTCATAAAGGGTAGCATTTGAAATAAGCACCTTGTATGACAGCAAAACAGGTGGTCCACCAGCACATCTGACAAGTATGTGTCCCTTCTATTTCTAGCCCACACATCCTAATTCCTTGTACCCCTTTTCATGCCAAACTCCACATCCTGTTACCTGAGACTCCTGTCTTTTCCCACTTTGTATAACTCACATCTGTAATCTCCATGCACCTCCTGCATTTCTTTTTTTCCATTTTTATTTATTATTATTTTCTTTATTTACATTTCAAATGCTATCCCGAAAGTTCCCTATACCCCTCCCCCGCACCTGCTCCCCTACCCACCCACTCCCACTACTTGGCCCTGGCCTTCCCCTGTGCTGGGTCATATAAAGTTTATAAGACCAAGGGGCCACTCTTCCCAATGATGGCTGATTAGGCCATCTTCTGCTACATATGCAGCTAGAGACAGGAGCTCAGGGGGGTACTGGTTAGTTCATATTGTTGTTGCACCTACAGGGTTGCAGCCCCCTACAACTCCTTGGGTTCTTTCTCTAGCTCCTCCATTGGGAGCCCTGTGTTCCATCCAATAGCTGACTGTGAGCATCTACTTCTGTTTTTGCCAGGCACTGGCATAGCCTCACAAGTGGCCGCTATATCAGGGTCCCTTCAGCAGAATCTTGCTGGCATGTGCATTAGTATCTGGGTTTGGTGG
>NW_018392748.1:4853-6171 GCF_900095145.1 Mus pahari | reverse complement strand
ATCTAGCAGTTGACTTTCTATCATGTTTATTGTAAAATTAACTATTATTCATCTATATTTATTAACATTTCTGAGGCTTTCTGCCTCCACATGCTAACCTTGGCCTAGCCCTGGAAGCGTTGGGTTTCTGTAAAATCTATTCTACACCTAGAATGTCTTTAGCATCTGAGAGTTATATCTGAATAAGTGCAGTCCTTTCTAGTTCTTTCTGATCGCTGGTTGGTTGATTTAAGGCTCCTCTCTAGGTCACCGATTCAATCTGTGTTCTTTCTGTTTTCCTGAACCACTCTGCTTGGCCTAATACTAATTTTGACAATCTGTTCTACTCTTCTGGATCTTTCTGGTTCTCTGAATCATCCTGTCTTTCTATACCTGTGTCTCCATTGTTCTCTCTTCTTCCTGTCTCTGAAAAACTCTCTTGGAAAACCTACCTCCTCTCTTTCTTTTCTCTGTACTCCAGCTTCTTGTTTTTTCATTAGTTATTTTATTAATTTGCATCCCAAATGTTTCCCCATCCCAGTAACCCTCTCAGATTTCTTTAGTCCTTCCATGTCCTCTTTGCCTCTGAGAGGATGCCCCACAGCATTTCCCCTCCTTGGGCCATTAAGTCTTTCCAAGATTAGGCACTCCATTTCAACTGTAGCCAGACAAAGTGGGCCACTACTTCAAATGCACTTGACTCCTCCATGACCTCCAGGAGATGGTAGATGGATTAAATTGTGGGGTGGACCATCTCAAAGCATCAGATCTATGATTAGATTGTAGCACATTGCATTAGCCCAGGCCTTGTGTCCTCCTATTATTATTATTATTATTATTATTATTATTATTATTATTATTTTGGTTTTTCGAGACATGGTCTCTCTGTATAGCCCTGGAACTCTCTTTGTAGAGCAGGCCGGCCTCGGTCTCAGAAATCTGCCTGCCTCTGCCTCCAGAGTAATGGGATTAAAGGCGTGCGCCACCATGCCTGGCTTATTATTATTATTTTAATAGCTGAGTAACACACCATTTTGAGAATGTACCACATTATCTTTAGTCAGGTTTCTAATTTCTGGCCATGAGGAATAAGGAAGCAATAAATATGGTTGATCAAGATCTCTGTGGTAGAGAAAAGCATCCTTTGCATCTATGCCCAACAGTGATATAGGTGGATCTTGAGGTAAACTGATTCCTATCTTTCTGAGGAATTACCACAGTAATTTACACAGTAGCTGTAAAAATGTTCACTCCCACCAGCAATGGAGAAGAGTTTCTGTTAATCCACATCCTGGTCAGCATGAGTTGTCACTAGTGTTACTGATCTTAGCCATTCTGA
>NW_018392748.1:0-1493 GCF_900095145.1 Mus pahari | reverse complement strand
GAAAGGGAGAAACATGACAGGGATGGAGAGAAGATAAAGGAAGAAGACGAGCCACAACCACGTGGTCTGAAAGAGCCACAGGTAGCTATGAATATCGTAGAAGGGCACCTGAGTAATTAGGCATACATTTGCCCCATCTAGGTATGTAGCTTGTCCTTATATCACTTGTCTTTTGAATTCTTTGTGTAATCATTTTAGAAGTTGACAATTTAGTGTTATAAATCTGACTGTTAAATTACAATCCTCTGGAGTTTTATTTTACTGGGTTACGGGGACTTGTGCAAACAGCAGCTGGCTTTCTGCTAGCTAGCCAAAGGAGGCAATTGGACTGGGAAGGTCTGGGCAGCTTGGCAGCCAGCTTGCAGTAGGAACCATGGGGGCAGGTGAGATCTCGGTTGAAAGCAAGTAGCCAGACATATTGCGGATTATTTTTTTATAATTTCACGCTACAGTTCCCTGACTCTCTTGCCTACTTTTAGGGCCCCTTTCCTCCTACTGGGTTGCTTTGTACTGCCATAGTATGAGGGCAAGTGTTAGTCTTATTGTAACCCCTTATCTTTGGTTGGCATCTTCGGCAGGTCTGCTATCTCCTGAAAGGAAGCAAAGGAGTAGACATAGAAGGAGTCTTGGGGGGAAGTGACTTGGAGGAAAGGAGTGAGGGGAAACTGGTATTGGGTGGAATATATAAAAAGAAATTCCATACAATATAATACAATAAAAATAAATTCCAGCTCAAGAAGAATTCTCAGGAGAACACCCTAAAACTTTCNTGGAGGCTCCACAGAAATTCCAGAGAGTACACTTTGAGACACCAGGGTGTCTGAGCCCCTCGGGACAAGGAAGAGGGCAGTGGTCAAGGAATTCCACAGGGTGCTCAACCTGAGATCCAGATTGCCAAGATTTCCTTTGATCAGTTCATTCCCAAAACGCTTAGAAGAAGCCTGACACATCTGCCTCAAAAGGAAACTTACAGTATATTTGATCATACTGTAAATCTCAAATTGTGTTGTTTACTGAAACAAACAAACAAACAAACAAACAAACCTGTTTTTAGTTGTAAAGTGACTCAGCTTTTGGCACACATCTTTAATCCCTCTGGCTGGAATACAGACTTACCTTAACACACACCTTTAATCCCCCAAACTGAAGGTAAAGTTAGTTTGTAGAAAGAAGCCCAAGTGTACAGAGAAACTGAAAAATCAGAGAACGATTAGACATTTGAGGTTATGCCCAACCGTTATGAGAAGAAAAAGGAGCCGGACGTGGTGGAGCATGCCTTTAATCCCATGACTCAGGAGGCAGAGGCAGGTGGATTTCTGAGATCCAGGCCAGCCTGGTCTACAGGACATCCAGGGCAACCCAGAGAAACCCTGTCTCGAAAAACCAAAAACCAAAAACCAGAAACCAAAAAAAAAAAAAAAAAAAAAAAAAAAAAAAAAAAAAAAAAAAAAAAAAGAAATGGAAAGTATTTTAGGGAACAGTGCAGAGAGAAA
>NW_018392747.1:4157-6063 GCF_900095145.1 Mus pahari | reverse complement strand
GTGAGGTCAGGGGTGGGGAAGCCCAGGGCTGGGGATTCCCCATCTCCCCAGTTTCACTTCTGCTCCTAACCTGGGTCAGGTCCTTCTGCCAGGACACTGGGGACTCGAGATCATCTCTCAACCACATTGGGTAGCGCGATCCTGGGGAACCAATCAGTTTCGCCCCGGGAACTGGTTATAAAGTCCATGCAGCCTGCGGGACTCAGATGCTCCAAATCCCTAAAGTGAGCAATGTCGCAGTGTTCGGTGCTCCTGCTGCTGGCGGCCGCCCTGACCCCGATCCAGATCCGCGCTGGTGAGTGCGGGGTCCGGAGGGAGATGGCCTCTGCAGCAAGGGGAGGAGGACACCGGGGAAGTCGCCTCTCTGAGTCGCCCACCGGACCCTCTGTCCCTTCTCCACCCGCGTCCCGAGCACCGCGCCCTCCACCCCTCCTGGCCCGCGCACCCGGGCGGGGTCCCAGGAGGAGGTCGGGGTCTCACTGTGCGCCGCTCCCAGGCTCACACTCGCTGCGGTATTTCGCCACTGGCGTGTCCCGGCCCGCCCTCGGGAAGCCCCAGTTCATCTCTGTCGCCTAAGTGGACGACACGCAGTTGGTGCTCTACGACAGCGACGCGGAGAATCCGAGATATGAGCCGAGGGCGCCTTGGGTGGAACAGGAGGGACCGGAGTATTGGGAGCGGGAGACACAGGGCGCTAAGAGGGATGAGCGGAATTTCCGAGTGAACCTGAGGACCGCGCTGCTCTACTACAACCAGAGCGAGGGCGGTGAGACCCCGGGTCAGAGGTCAAGACCCCTCCGCTTCCTGACACAGGAACCATTGATGTCCCNGGTCCCAAGTCCTAGGTTCAGGCACAGAACCCACCCAGGACCGGTTTCCCTTTNAGTTTGGAGGAATCCGCGGGTGGGCGGGGTCGGAGCTGGTGGTAGGGGCTAACTGCGGGGTCCCGCAGGCTCTCACACAATCCAGTGGACCTCTGGCTGTGACATGGGGTCAGATGGAAGCTTCCTTCGCGGGTACGAGCAGGTCGCCTATGATGGTCGCGATTACATTGCCCTGAACGAAGACATGAAAACGTGGACAGCAGCGGACTTTGCAGTGCAGATCACCAGATGCAAGTAGGAGCTGGATGAATTTGCAGAGGGATGCAGGGCCTACCTGGAGAGTGAGTGCATGGACTCGCTCCGCAAACACCTGGAGTTCGGGAAGGAGAGGCTGCTGCGCACAGGTACTGGGGCCGCGGGCAGCTCCTCCCTCTGCCCTCGGGCTGGGGCTCAGTCCTGGGGAAGAAGAAACCCTGAGCTGGGTGATGCCCTTGTCTCAGAGGTTGAGAGAGTGTCCCTGGGTCTCCTGATCCCTCATCACAGTGACTGCACTGACTCTGCCAGGGCTCAGCCTTCTTCCTGGACAGTGCCCAGGCTGTCTCAGGAGGGAAGGAGAGAATTTCCTGAGGTAATAGCAGGGACTCCCTGCTGTGAGCCATGGCCTCTGCCAGGCTGGGTTCTTTGCCCACATCCACTCTCTGTGGACAATGAGTCCTTTTATGCTGAGTGTGTTAGTCCTTCCACCTCAGGACTAGAAGTCTCCTATATTTGATGGGAGACATGGACTCCCCTACACTAGGCTGGTTCACATAGTTTCTAGAACTTTCCAAAGAATACCTTCTCACAGATCCCTCCCTGTCTGTGGGGTTTGCACCCCTTCCACAACCCAATTCTGTATTCCTACAGTGGTGAATGATCACATGAGCCCTTATGGGGTGCCCTAGAGGAAAATAAATTATGGAATTTCTTTTTCTTTTTTCAGTCTTTCCTTTTTCTTATTTTTTGTTTTCTTTTTTTCTTTTCTTTTTTTTTTTTTTTTTGAGGGCGTTATTTTGTTTCTAGTCAGTTTTTGTCTGCACTGG
>NW_018392747.1:0-1280 GCF_900095145.1 Mus pahari | reverse complement strand
TTCTTTAGACAACAGTGTCTGATGTTCCCTGTGAGCCTATGGGCTCAATGTGAAGAACTGTGGAGCCCAGCCTGCCCTGCACACCTGGACCCTGTCCCTGCCCTTCCCTGTGTTCCCTTCTATAGCCAACCTTCTTGGTCCAGCCAAACACTGGGGGACATCTGCATCCTGTCAGCTCCATGCTGCCTTGACATTCAACTCCTCAATTTCATCCCAAGAATAAGAATCTTAAGGTGGGGGTGGGGGGTGTTGAAGCGATGACTCAGAGGTTAAGAGCACTGACTGCACTTCCAGAGGACCCAAGTTCAATTTCCAGCAATCACATGGTGGCTCCTAACCATCTGTAATGGGATCTATTGCCCTTTTCTTGTGTGCCTGAAGATAGCTACAGTGTGCTTATATAAATTTAATATTTTTTAACTCTTCCCCAAATAAAATATTTTTTAAAAATACTTTAAAAAAAGAATCTGAATGTGAACTTGATTTTCACATCTTTGACCTGATGGTTGACTGGCAGGTAAATTTAAAGATTGAGAATAGTTAGGCTTTGTGGAGGACATAACTGGCAGATGGAGAACCTTCCAAAATCTGAGTCATTATCCTGTGTGTATCTGGTGGGACAGGATGAGGCTGTGGGTGCTGAGTGTGAACAGGGCTGTGCCCAGGTGTGCTCAGTCAGTTATTATCTTTGATGGGGTCACCCTCAGCTCTGTCACCTTCAGGCTCTGCTCTCTCCATCACTGTGAAGCACATGCTGAGAGTCTGTGATCACAGGGACACAGGATGGCCAGAGCCTTATCCTGTCACCATAATTATGAGCAGCCGTCTTGACTGTGGCTCTTTACTTTGTCTTCTGTGTCTATTTCTTGCATCTTTAGTTTGTATAAAGGACTGGGCCTATTCTTGTTCCTGTAAGTGCTTCCTGTCTGGTTCTCCTCATGATTGCCCAAGTGTGACAGCACTAGGAGGTGTTTTTCCATTCTTTTCCCCACCAGACACAACAAGGGCCCTGCTCTCAGGACACTGTGTGCTAAGCAGATGAACTAAACTCTCCTGATCTCCTGCTTCCTTCCAGGCGCTTCCGTGGAGTTCTCCCCATCTTTCCCATCTTTCCCCAGCTAACCCTGGGTTGCAGGATCCACACAGAGGAGGGATCCACAGGCTCTCATCTCAGATCTGGTCCTGTTGGGTCTGTGCTGTGCCCATGGCCCCTGTCCTTCCCTGGCTCTGGGATCCTGGTGCTGCCTCCAGAGAAGATTCAAGGGTTGATGGACTGAGTC
>NW_018392746.1:0-4439 GCF_900095145.1 Mus pahari | reverse complement strand
GAAAGTAATTAATTTAATCCTTTGGCATTATCCTTAGAAATATTAGTATGGGAATGTGAGTAAATATTATACACAATTGAGGTTTACACAAAAGGTCTATGTAGACCATTANGATATTCATTTCCAAAACCACATTGCTTAGAAAACTTTATAGCTTCATAAAGTCTGTGGATCTCCCCATAGCATGATTTGCTTAGATTTATTTTCCTGGTTGTGTACACAGGATTCAATTTCATGTTCTGTNATGAAGTGTTTATGGCTCTTTCTGTTAATAAATATTTAGGTTAATTTCAGTTGTTCAATCACTCAGGGCACATAGCACTAAAATATTTGGAAGTATATCCTGGAACCTTTTATACCAGAACCAATGGGACTTATTCACATTCACCTTTTAAGAATTAGTTTAGTTCCATTTTTCTTCTCTGTACCTGACAAGAGTAAATCTGAGAAAATGGAGAAGGAATGAGGTGTAGGAGATGGAGGAAGAAGAGGTTGTGGGCTCCCTCTGCTACTAATTCTTGGGTACCAGTAGCAGTTAAGGAACATTCAACATGTCTTATTTTTTCAATAACTTTTCTCCTTTCTTTTCTGTTTCAGAGAGTACCCGATAAAAATAAGTCCTTCAAATGTATAGGTCAACAAATCAGTGTTGATTTTCTATACTATTCCAATAAAATTTTCAGCATGCAATTTCTGAGTGTTGTCTGTGTTTTTTAGTAAGGGAGGGGAGAGAATTTCAGAGCTGTAGGTANAAGAAAACAACACGGAGCAAAACACACTAGGAATANTTGCAAATATTTCCATCTTTTCCCCCCACAACACAGAGAGCAAATAAAAACACTTTATGCCCCTGTAACCAGATGATTCTTCCTTGGAGTCTGCATTACAAATCCATATTATAATACAGAATTTTAAGTTCTCTTGATGAGTTTTCTTCCAGTTAAAGGAAACTGGGTAGATGTATCGAGGGAGCTGAAAACCTGAGTTTTCAACCTTGTAACATTCCCTAGTTCCTCTCTCAGGTTTGCACTTTTCTAGTCCCATTCCCTTTATTCCAGAGTCACTGCTTTCCCTATTTTTACTCAGAAAAGAACAGATCTCCCAGTGACACCAACCAGACACAGAAATGGACATAACAGCAAGACTAGGATCAACCACTCTTATCAAGGTTGAATGGGGCAAGCCAGTAGGAAGAAATGGTCTCAATGTGGGCAATATAGGAAGGGAAACTTTCTATTATACTATTATGAGTCCCACAAAACCTACAAACTAAACAGCCTTGTTATGTGTACAGAAGGCTTAACCAGACCAATGTCATGTCTGAGATTTTTGTGTCAGTCTGTGTGAGCCTCTATGAGCCCTGGTTAATTGATTCTGTGGGGCATTTTCTTGCAGTGTCCTTATACCCTGTGCCTAATTTAATTCTTTTTTTTCATATTCTGAAGAATTCTGTGATCCCTGAATAATTTTGTTGTGGATCTCTGCACCTGCTCCCACCTTTTTGCTGGATAAAGCTTTAATGGTTGTGCCAGGTTTGTGTCTATGAGTATAGCAGAATATTATTAGAAATAATTTCATAGTTTCAAATTTTTACCATTATCATTTTGTTCAATCATAGGTGTTTAGATTACCTAGCTTCTGGTGGCTGTCTTGGTAAGCATTTTCAGGTATAGGTTATCTCTAGTGGTATGGGTTTTATGTTGGATTAGTCATTGTATGGCCAACCCAACCACATCTGTACCACTTTTACCCTGGCATATCTTGCAGGCAGGACATCTTTAAGGTTGAAGTTTTTGTGGCTATATTGGGGGTCCTATTTTCTCTACTGGAGAGTTTGAGTTATTAGAGAAGATGGCCAGTTCAGGCTAAGTATCCCCTGTTACTAGCATTCTTCACTAGGGTCATCCTTGTAGATTCCAGGGAGTTTCCATTGCTCTACATTTCTCCCTCATGCCTGAGAAAACTCTCAGTTTCAGCCTTCTCCCCCANGACTTTCTCCCTTCATCCATTTTTCCCTACCTGATCNATCCTGTTGCCATTCTCACCTGCCCCCAGGGAGACTATGTAATCAATGTTATTTTCTCTCCCCAGGATGTTCTATGTATTCCCCCTTGATCCTCCCTGCTCACTTCACCTCTCTTAGGTCTGTGCCCATTTTATTAAGTTCTGGAATTTTGTATACAATTCTACCAAGTTTAATAGCACCTTTGTTTTATAACTTTAATTTTAGGGGTTGAATCTGTACTCTTACTACTTGTCTGTGTTATTTAAAGATGGAAAACATGAGGGGCATCTTTTGACCTTTTGAAAACAATGCTTTTGTGAGATGTGGACCCAGAATAACTGGGCAGGAGCATGAGGTCNGCCTTCATCAGGCAGCAACTGATTAAGACCTGGTGAGAAGTAATTTNAACAGGAATGGAAAGCAACAATACAATTAAATTTAATGTTCAAACTTNNAAAGATAAGAAGATAATCCTGATGNAGCATACATGTATAACTTCACAACTCAGCTTCCAGCTTCTTACTCCCCACTCCCCACATATGAGAAAAGTAATCTTATGTTTTTCTGAGAAGCACAGATTTTAGTTGTAAACATATGCAACTGAAGATAAAAATATGGCTTTCAACNAGATAAATAGATATAACAAAACTATAATTCAGTGCTTAGTAGTGAAGTTAATACCACTGATTAATGAAAGCGCACTGTCAACTCTATCTTATTTTGTGATTAAATACATGATGTAAATCTGACTAACGAACTACACAGCAAATCCAGAAACCCTTGGCAACATTTTCTGTGAGCCTACATGTTTCCTGTTGTATTTTCTGTTCCGCTCATTTTGAATCTAATGTTTCCACATTTTTATTGCCTTGATTCTAAAATATAAAAGTGAACAACTGGGATTCAGAAATCCAGTGTGTTCCCAGGTGTGCTCATGAACTGGGACCAACATTAATAACTAATTGGCCCGAGAAGCTGTCTTCACAACAGCTAATAGAGAACTGAACCTCAGAGGACTTTGCTCACTCCATCTCCAACTTGCAAAGGGTGTGAAGTGAGGCATTTGCCACATGAACACTTGAGAAGGAATCCTAGAGCTTCTGAGTCAAGAGAAACTGCTCAAGGAGTTACCAGAATTGATGATGGAAGAGAAACAAAGGGGCAAATGTTCATAGGAATAGTGGAGGCTAGAATAACAAGCAGGGTAATTTAAAGATAATTTGGTCCATACTTTTTCAGTGAGGGTCAAGGATATCCCTTAATTTATGGTTCTACTTGAGGACACTAGCTATGGCGTGCCCAAATTATCTGAGATTGAGAATAAGTGTCCTCTTCTTTTTGTCTTGGATTCCTGTCACTTCTGCAAACTTTAATAAATATGGGTTAATACCACATTCTCCTGTCCAGGAAATATCAACCTTAAACACAGCACTTTGTCTTATAGAGTTGACTACTGTTATCATTGGCAGAAAGAGTTCTTCTGTATGCTCACCTCAAACCAGATTGTAGACCTAATTGCATACACAAAGGCTTGAGTAATCGAAAACGTTTCTGACCTCACTTATTCAGCATAATTGTTGAGTCATGTGAGCCATTTTATACAATTAAAGGTATCCACCCTTGAAAACAAACATCACTGAAGCTTAAGACACACAGCAAACACTACAAATTAATAGTGGAAGACACTTCAATACCCTACTCTTAATAATCCACAGGTCATCTAGACAAACTAAACAGAGAAGTAGTGAACCTAGCAGATATTATGAAAGAAATGGACCTCACAAGTATCTGTATAGTGTTTCAAAGGAGCAGAAAAGAATATACCTTCTTTTCAGCACATCATGGATCCTTCTTCAAAACTGATCATATAGTCAGCCATAAAGCAACCTCAACATATACAAGAAAATTGAAATTATGCCTTGCATCTTATCAGACCACCATGGGTTAAAGCTGGACTTCAACAACAGCAGAAACACCTGAAAGCCTATACACTCATGGAAACTGAACAAATCTCAACTCAATGATATCTGAGTCAGGGAAAAAAACAAGGAAACAAATTGAAGACTTTCTAGAATTCAAGGAAAATAAAGGGACAACATGTGCAAATTTATAGGATATAATCAAAGCAGTACTAAGTGGTAAGTACTTAGCACTAAGTTCTACTACCTTCATTTCTCCACTGGATAGGCAAATGTGTCGTGAAAATTTGGTTGTTTTTCTGAAGTTTCATTGTTGTAGTCAGGGTATAGGGGTCAAAATAGTGGCTTGTTTATGAAGTTTGAGTAGGAGTGATTAGCCTTTCATTCCTTTCCATCAAAGTGACTATAAGAAGGCATTGGAGATCTAAGAAAGGCTAAGGCTAAGGCACATTATGGAAAACAGAAGAAAATCAAGAAGGATGANCATTTGTGGATACTTCATTCCTCCTTAGAAT
>NW_018392745.1:0-4411 GCF_900095145.1 Mus pahari | reverse complement strand
TTTTGTTGGGTGACCATTTTCACAATATTAATCCTATTGATCCACAAGGCTGGGACTTCATCCTAAACTCTGGTGGTCTTCTACAATTCTGTTTTTTTTTTTTAAGTTTTTATTAGATAAATCTTTCATTTGCTTCCTTAGAATTATTCCAAGATTTTTTTTTTATAAGACTACTGTGAAAGGTACACAGTACCTTTCAGATTTCATTCTCACTATGTCTGCTGTTTGTTAATAGGGAGACTATTGCATCATCATCATCATCATTATTATTATTATTATCATTATCATTTAATTCTCTTGGATAGTCAAGTCTTGATCTCTCTCCCAATGTGCCACCAACCACTCCCCACCCTGTACCTCCCCCCAGCTCCTCTCCATCATCCTACAACACCTCCCTACGTCTTGGGGCCTCAAATCTCTCAAGGGTTAGGTGTATCTTCTCTCACTGAGGCCAGACCAGGCAGTCCTCTGCTGTATTTGTGTCAGGGGCCTCATATCAGCTGGTGTATGCTATATGGTTGGTGGCTCAGTGTCTGAGATTATCTCAGGGGTCCAGGTCAGTTGAGACTTCTCATCTGCCCATGTGGCTGCCCTCCTCCTCAGCTTCTTCCAGCCTTTTCCTAATTCAACCACAGGGGTCCCCAGCTTCAGTCCAATGATTGGGTGTAAATATCTGCATCTGACTCTTTCAACTGTTTATTGGGCCTCTCAGAGGGCCACCATACTAGGCTCTTGTCTGCAAGCACTCCATAGAATCATTAACAGTCTCATAACCCCAGGCCTACCTTTGAGCTGAATCCCAATTTGGGCCTGTCACTGGACCTCCTTTCTCTCATGCTCTTCTCCAATTTTGTCCCTGCAGTTCCTTTAGACAGGAACAATTCTAGGTCAGAGCTTTTGACTGTGGTATGGCAACCCCATCCCACCATGTGATGTCCTGTTCCTCCTCTGGAGGTGGATTCTACAAGTTTCCCCTCCACACTGTAGAGCACTTTATCCAAGGTCTCTCTCTTTTGAGACCTGAGAGTCTATCTGGACTTGCCCTGCCCAATACCTGGTCTTGTTCCCACCTTTCCCTTCCTGTCTCCTCTTTCCCCCAGGTCCCTCCCTCCCTATGCCTCCTGCACCACCACCACCACCCGTGATTGCTTTCTTCTCCCTCCCAAGTGAGATTGAGTCATCATTACGTAGACCCTTTTGGCTTGTTAACCTTGAGTTCTCTGCATTGTATCCTAGGTATTCTGTACTTTTTTGGTTAATATCCACTTACTAGTGAGTCCTTTTGGGTCTGAGTTACCGCACTCAGAATGATGTTTTCTAGTTCCACCCATTTGCCTGCAAAACTCGTGATGTCCTCGTTCTTAATAGTTGAGTAGTATTCAATTACATAAATGAACCACATTTTCTGTATTCATTCTTCCATTGTGAGGCATCTAGGTTGTTTCCAGCTTCTAGCTATCACAAATAAGGCCCCTATGAACATAGTGGTACATGTACCCCTGTGGCATGGCTGGGCATCTTTTGGGTATATCCTCAACAGTGGTATAGCTAGGTCTTTAGGTAGATCTATTTCCAATTTTCCAAAGATCCTCCAGATTGATTTCCAGAGCAGTTACACCAGTTTGCAGCAATAGAAGAGTGTTCCTCTTTCTCCACATACTCATTAACGTGCTGTCACCTGAGTTTTTGATCTTAGCAATTCTGACTGGTGTAAGGCAGAATCTCAAGGTTGTTTTGATTTGCATTTCCCTGATCACTAAGGACTTTGAATATTTCTTCAAGTGCTTCTTAGCCATTCCAGATTCCTCTGTTATGAATTCTCAGTTTAGTTCTATACCCCATTTTCTGACTTGGTTGTTTGGTTGTGGCTGGATATATAAAATAAATCAGTAGCATTCCTTTATACAAATGATAAACAGGCTGAGAAAGAAATTAGAGAAACAATACCCTTCACAATAGTCTCAAATAATATAAAATACCTTGGGACAACTCTAACTAAACAAGTGAAAGATCTATATGAAAAGAACTTCAAGTCTCTCAAGAAAGAAATCCAAGAAGACCTCAGAAAATGAAGAGATCTCCAATGCTCATGGATTGGTAGAATTAACATGGTAAAAATGGCCAACCTGCCAAAAGCAATCTACTGATTCAACACAAACCCCATAAAAATCCCAGCCCAGTTCTTTAAAGACATGGAAAGAGCAATTCTTAAATTCATCTGGAAAAACAAAACACACACACACACACACACACACACACACACACAAACCCAGACTAACAAAAACAATTCTTAACAGTAAGAGAACTTCTAATGGAATCTCCATTCCAGACCTCAAGCTACATAGCAATAGTGATAAAACTTTATTGGTACAGAGATAGACAGGTTAATCAATGGAATAGAATTGAAGACCCAGAAATAAAACCACACACTTAAGGACACTTGATATTTGACAAAAGAAGCCAAAAATATATAATGGGCAGAAGAAAGCATTTTCAATAAATGGTGCTGGACTATCTGGCAGACTGTATATAGAAAATTGATAGTAGATATATATGTCACCTTGCACAAATCTCAAGTTCAAGTGGATCAAGGACCTCAAAATAAAACTAGATATAGTGAATCTAATAGAAGAGAAAATGGGAAAGAGCCTCAAACTCATTGGCACAAGGGGAAATTTCCTAAACAAAGCTCCAGTGGATCAGGCTCTAAGATCAGAAATTGATAAATGGGACCTCATGAAACTGGAAAGCTTCTGTAAGGCAAAGGTCACTGTCAGTTGGACAAATAGGCAGCCTACAGATTGTGGGAAACAATCTTCACTAACCCCAAATCCAGTAGAGGAGTAATATCCAACATATATAAAGACCTCAAGAAGCTAGCCACCAAAAAGCTGCTGCTTTTTTAAATGTATTCTTATTTTACCTTTTTGAAATTATAGTATAGTTACATCATTTCCCCCTTTCATTTCTTCCCTTAAAACCTTCCCATATACTCCTTCTTAGTCTCTTTCAAGTTCATGGCCTCTTTTTTCCCTCTTTTCATTTTTGATATTAGATTTATTTACATTTCAACTATTATCCCCATCCACATTTCCCCTCTGCAAACTCACTATCCCATTCCCCCTTACCCAGCTTCTATAAGGGTGCTCCCCCACCCATCTATCCACTCCAGCCTCACTGCCCTAGCATTCCTCCACACTGGGTATCAAGCCTTCACAGGACCAAGGGCCTCCCCTCCCATTGATGCCAGATACTACCCTTTTACCTCCTACAGTCCTTCCCCTAACTGCTCCATTGGGGCCCCTGTGCTTAGTCTGGTGGTTGTTTGCAAGCCTCCACATCTGTATTGGTCAGGATCTGGCAGACGGTCTCAGGAGGCAGCTGTATCCAGCTCTTGTGAGCAAGTACTTCTTGGCATCTGCAATAGTGTCTGGGTTTGGTGTCTGTATATGGGATGGATCCCCAGGTAGGGCAGTCTCTGAATGGCCTTTCCTTCAGTCACTGCTCCACTCTTTGTCCCTGTATTTCCTTTAGACAAGAGATATTCTGGGTTAAAATTTTAGATATGGGAGGGTGGCCCCATCTCTCAACCAAGGGGCCATGCCTAACTTCTGAATATAATCTCAACAAATTCTCCCTCCCCTTAGTGGGGTATTTTAGCTAATGTCATCTCCGTGGGGTCCTGGGAGGCTCTTGCTTTCCTGGCACCTGGGACTTTCTGGTTGCTACCCCCAGTTCCCCATCATCCCCCATGGCTACACACCTCTGTTCAATTTCCTGACCCTCTGTACATCTCCATCTCCTCCCATACCTGATTCTTCCCCTGTTTTTTCTCTTTCCCTCCTTTCTTCCTCCCAAGTCCCTCCCACCCTCCATTTCCCTGGATTATTTTGTTCTCCCTTCTCAGTAGGACTGAAGAATCCACTCTCTGGTCTTCCTTCCTCTTGAGCTTCATGTGGTCCGTGAATTGTATTGTGGGTATTCCATCCACTTTGCCTAATACCCACTTATCAGTGAGTACATACCATGTGTGTTCTTTTGTGACTGAGTTACATCACTCAGGATGATATTTTGTTTTGTTTTGTTTTGTTTTGTTTTAATTGTTATTATTATTTTCTTTATTTACATTACAAATGCTATCCCTAAAGTTCCCTATACCCCCCCTACCCCTGCTCCCCTACCCACCCACTCCCACTACTTGCCCCAGGCCTTCCCTTGTGCTGGGTCATATAAAGTTTGCAAGACCAAGGGGCCTCTCTTTCCAGTGATGGCCAATTAGGCCACCTTCTGCTATATATGCAGCTAGAGACACAAGCTCAGGGGTTACTGGTTAGTTCATATTGTTGTTCCACCCACAGAGTTGTAGCCCCATACAACTCCTTGGGTACTTTCTCTAGCTCCTCCATTGGGG
>NW_018392744.1:0-4452 GCF_900095145.1 Mus pahari | reverse complement strand
AATTTGGTTTTGTCATGGAATACTTTGGTTTCTCCATCTATGGTAATTGAGAGTTTTGCTGGGTATAGTAGCCTGGGCTGGCATTTGTGTTCTCTTAGTGTTTGCATAACATCTGTCCAGAATCTTCTGGCTTTCATAGTCTCTGGTGACAAGTCTGGAGTAATTCTAATGGGCCTGCCTTTATATGTTACTTGACCTTTTTCCCTTACTGCTTTTAATATTTTATCTTTATTTGTTGCTCTGATTATTATGTGTCAGGAGGAATTTCTTTTCTGATCCAGTCTATTTGGAGTTCTGTAGGCTTCTTGTATGTTCATGGCTATCTCTTTCTTTAGGTTTGGGATGTTTTCTTCTATAATTTTGTTGAAGATATTTGCTGGCCCTTTAAGTTGAAAATCTTCATTCTGATCTACTCCTATTATCTGTAGGTTTGTTCTTCTCATTGTGTCCTGGATTTCCTGGATGTTTTGAGTTAGTATCTTTTTGCATTTTGCATTTTCTTTGATTGTTGTCCCCATGTTCTCTATGGTATCTTCTGCAGCTGAGATTCTCTCTTCCATCTCTTGTATTCTGTTGCTGATGCTGGCATCTATGGTTCCTGTTTTCTTTCCTAGTGTTTCTATCTCCAGAGTTATCTCACTTTGGGTTTTCTTTATTGTTTCTACTTTTTATACCTTGTAAGGGAAAGATTTAGGCAACAAGGCTAGCTGGCTTATTCTCATTGGTGTAGTAAGTAACCTTTTCAGGCATTGTTTGGATTGTGTTCTTTCTTTGTACTGGGTTTCTCCTCTGGCCTGCATGCTGAGAGGGGTCCCCAATGTGTTGGATCAATAAAAATCCTCTTGGGGTTTGCAGTGATGTCGGTCTCTGTGGTCTTTGTGAGTGAGGGTCTTTTGACAGAATCCAACAGAACCTACTTCTGTAGAAGACCAGCTGAAAGAACTAGTCTTGTAAGAGTGGGAAATTACTACATTCTTGGACTTTTCATTTACAGTTGACCATTGTTGGGGTAGTTGGACTACAGACTGTAAGTCATCACAATAAATTCCCTCAATACAGTGAGACATTCCATAAGTTCTGTGATTCTAGAGAACCCTGACTAATACAGAAGTTGGTACCTGGGACTTGGGTATTGCAGTTATAGGACTGACCAAGCTTTTGTTTGGAAGAATGTAGATTTGGGGACTTCAGATTTGGAAAGCTATGGAATGCTTTAAGTGGTGCTTAATGAGTCATGCTAGTAGGAATATGGAAGACTTTGTTGCTGTGAGTGATTTGAACTGTGCAGACCTGGCCGAAGAAGTTTCAGAGGAGAAGAATTTCTGTATGTGGTGTAGAGACTCTTTTTTGTGGTATTTTGGTGAAGAATGGTGGCTGCATTTTGCCCTTGTCTGAAGAGGCTACCTGTGGCTAATGTAAAGAGATTTATTTTAATTGCATTGACAAAGGAAGTCTTTAAAAAAATTAGAGACTTTGTTCTCTGGTTAAGTCTCATAAAGAGCATTTTGAACAAGTGTGGCAAGCTTAGAAAGGAAAAATATCAAATATATGGTTCAAGTATTAAAGGGGCACCAGGAAGTGAAATGGAGCTGAATCCTGTGTTCTAGCAGATAGCAGAATAAGGACATTGAGGCAAGATCCACCCAGCTAAATTTAGATCCAGGTATGGTGGTACACACCTTTAATCCCAGGAGATAAATAAAGCCAAAAAAATCTCTGAATTCAACTTCAGTCTGTGGAGCAAGGTCCAGGACAGCCAAGCTTGGGCAGTGAAGGAGTTGGAAAACAGAAAGCTAGTGATAATGTAATAGAACAAAGGGGCCATGTTACAGCTCCTGCAAGTAGCAGAACTTAGCAGCATTGGCCATGTGGCTCTGGCTTTAGAGTCAGGAATTGAAGGGACTAATGGGACAATTGATGCTGGTTAACTGGAGCTAAAAAATTAGTGGTGATTAAGAAGAGACCAGCATCACTGAGGTGAAATCTTCTGGGAACTGTTTTCTGAGAGCACAAAGAAGCTGTGTTCCAGAGATAGCCAAGATCATACCATATGCTGCAGCTGTACTTGGTGATGTGTAAGAGTTATTGGTTTTGAAGCATGAAGGGCTCATGAAGAGCAGCTGAAGCTTGACACTCTGAGAGGCCATGGAAGGCCATTGGTACAGCCTCGGTTGTCATTGATGGCCTAGCACAGAAGGGGTCATGCAAAGGAGTTGAGGTTTAGCACCATGAAGAGAGCCTATGAGAGGCTATCGGTGAAGGCTAGTTGCCCCATGTAGACCTTCGTGTATTGGACATGCCAGTACCATGGGATGATCATCAAGAACAGTAGCAACAATGGAGTAGAGTCAACCAGAGCCTAGAATGCTACAGAGGCAGAATTGAAGATGTGATCAAAACCCTTTAGAGGAGCCCAGAAGATCATGTGTAGATCTCAGACACTGGAAGAAAGAAGCAGTGAAGTTGGAGTTACCTTGGAGACCCAAAGATGTTAAAGATGCCAGAGTCATGAGATACCTGCCAAGCAAAGCTGCTAACAGAGTGGAACCAGCCCAGAAGAAAGAAGTTTGTTGCAGTCAAGAAAGATGAAAAAGAAGTGGAGATTTAAAGATCACTTTGACATCTGACATGAAGGTGTTTGGAGTTTGTCCAGCTGGTTTCCTGTCTTGTCTTGGGGATTTACAGTTAAGTGATTGGATGAATCACAGAAGAGACTTTGAATTTTTAACATTGTTGAGACTGCTACAGACTATGGGACTTTGGAAATTGAACTAAATGTACTTTTTTATTATGCTATGGCTCCCATAAACTCGTGTGTTTGAACAAGCCTATGGGGACCAGGGATGTGATGGTTTGTATATGCTTGGCCCAAGGAGTGACATTATTTGGAGGTGTGGCCTTGTTAGAGTAGGTATGTCACTGTGGTGTGGGCTTTAATACCCTAGTCCTAGCTTCCTGGAAGCCAGTATTCTGCTAGCAGCTTTCAGAATAAGATGTAGAACTCTCAGTTCCTCCTGCACCATGCCTGCCTGGATGCTGCCATATTCTTGCCTTGATGAATTATCATCAAGGACTGAACCTCTAAACCTGTAAGCCAGACCCAATTAAATGTTATCCTTACAAGAGTTGCCTTGGTCATGGTGTCTGTTCACAGCGGTAAAACCCTAACTAAGACAATCATATTTGGTAAACATTCCCTCTCTTACCTTCTGATTGGTTTATTAAAAACCTGATGGTCTACAGCAAAGGCCAGAAGTAGAAGGTAGGACTTCCAGGAATTGCTAAGAGTTCTGAAGTCAGATGTGGAAGGATTTCCCAGAGAAAACTGAGGAAGAAGCAGGCTAGGACTGCAAGAGAGAAAAGTAACAGGCCATGTGTCAGAACCTAGATTAGGATAAATGGGTTTATTAAGTTATATGAGCCAGTTGGAAACATATCTAGCTATGAAGCCTGAGCATTCATAAATAAATATAAGTCTCCATGTCATTATTGAGGATCTGGAGGTCCCAAAAAAACCCCAAACTGATTTTACAGAAAGTCTGTAGTTTTTCCTAGGAGAAACAGACATCACATCTGTCCTCATCATCAAAACTTCCCTTTGGCCTGCAGCAGTCTGCATATGCCATTATCTGTGCCCAAGTCACCACCACAGCTTCAGGGATACAACATGGTCAGTGAGTCTGCTGAAAGTCCTGCACCATATCATGAGCAGCAGCTAGTACAATCCCAGGAGACACCATTCTCTCTTTCATTTTATATGTTTCTCCAATAAACAGAAATGGCAGAAACTAAGAGAAACACATAGTAAAGTCAACCAGGAGTGGCTACCATATATTCCATTTATAAACCTGAACAGACTAGGGGAGTTCAGTGATGTTTCACATGGATCCTGGTCACTGGATGAGTGGTCCCATCCAGTCGTTTGTGTCCTAACCAGAATATTTCTTTGCTGCGGACTGGCCTCAGTTAGCCCTGCAACCCACAGGAGAATCAGGGTTCCAGTACAGGTGGGCAGGGAGTCAGTGAAAAGTGACAAACAGATGCAAACAGAAGGGAGTGTTGTATCTGAATGCAGTTTCTCAAAGCAAGCATCAGACTTATGTTACAGAAGGAGACAAGGAAGTTAAGTGATACATTAAGGTATTTTGAAGTTATCTGATGCAAAATGACTTTTACAACAGAGCAGAGGAATGCATACATAAAAGCTAACAGGAACCAACTGGTATAAAAATCAATGTTAACAACTGGGTTCAAAAGCAGCCCCACCTAAGGTCAGCTTAATCTTAGAATCCAGGGGCAAGGGCTTCATGCCCTTGCCATACTTCCAATTCTAGTCTATTGTATAGTCCACCTCCCCCCTAGGCCATTGTAAATTCCTGTGTATGGGAGTTACTCAGCTATCTATTGTTCTAAGTATTTACTCTAGTTCCTTCTTAGACCACAATCTTCCTT
>NW_018392743.1:2957-4508 GCF_900095145.1 Mus pahari | reverse complement strand
CTCAAAGCTAGGTGTGGGGTTCATACTTTTATAAAGTTAATTTTATTATTTATCCTCTTTACAAGCCAGTATAAGCCCTTACTCTCTTCCCAGTGCCCCCTCACTCAAGTCCTCCTCCCTTCCCCTGTCTGGGTGTCTCCCCTCACCACAACACACCCACTCCCACACATCAAGTCACTCTGGGACTAGACACACCCTCTCCCACTGATGACAAACTGTCCTTTTAGGGGCACAGGATCCATAGGCGGAGGCAGGCAACAAACTCAGGAACAGCCCTGCTCTAGTTGTTAGGGGGGCCTGCATGAAGACCAAGCTGCTCATCTGTGACATATGTGCAGTGGGTCCAGGTCCATCACGTATCCTGTACTTGCTCTTTGGTTGGTGATTCAGTCTCTGGGAACCCAGGGGTCCAGGGTAGTTGACTCTATTGGTCTTCCTGTGGAGTTCCTATCCTCTTCTGGTCCTTCAAGCCTTCACCCAACTCTTCCACAAGACTCCCTGAGCTTCACCTAATGTTTGGCTGTGGGTCTCTGCACCTCTTTCCGTTGCCTGCTGGGTGGAGCCTCTCAGAGGACAGTTATACTAGGTTCCTGTCTACAAGCATAACAGAGAATCATTAATAGTGCCGGGGATTGCTTCTCCTGCGGGATGGGTCTCAATTTGAGGCAGTCATTGTTTGGCCATTCCTCAGTCTCTATTCTATGTTTGTCACTGCACATCTTGTAAGCAGGATACACTTGGAGTCCAAGGCTTTTAAACTATACTGTATTTATAAATGTGTGCTCAGTCTCTCCAAATGTCACCAGATAAACACATGGTTAAGGTGCAGCAAATGCTTAACCTGCCTCTTCTCCACATCTGCTACTCTGGGCTCCTCACAGCGATGGTTACCCTTTCACTCTGAATTCCTTTTTAATTTTGTTGTTCTGTTTTCTTCTGAGATAGGGTCTCACTATGTAGCCCAGCCTAGCCTGGACTCCCTGTGTAGGGCATATCCTGACCTTGAACTCAAAGAGATCTGCCAGTCTCTGCCTCTGGAGTGCAGGGAGCAAAACAAGTGAGCCATCTGGCCAGGCTCCATTCCGTTGTCTTCTGGTGTCCATCCCTGTTCCTTCCCACCCTCACCCCCACCCCCACCCCGCTTGGGCTGCTCTAATTTACCCCCTGTCTTCCTCAGCTATTTTCCTTTTGACCCTTTGTTTGTTTGGAGTCAGTGTCTTACTGTGCAGCCCAGGCTGGTCTTGAACTAAGGATCTTCCTTGTCTCAGCTCCCACTGGATTGACAGGCCTACCACCACACTCAGTTCCATCTCAGCTGTTTTGTGAGGCAGTGACAAGGTCTTTTTACTTTTATCTTTATCTTTTATACAGATCCAGGATGGTCATGGATAGGATAGCCCCAGTCCCAGACCGGAAAGCTCTTTCCCCTGGAAAGCTAGGACAGGGTGTAATCCCACAGGCCTGCAATCCCAGCTAACTAGGAGGTTGAGGCAGGAGGATTAAAGGTTCAAGACCCAAGCAACAGAGTGACTTAAGGGCAGCTGGAGCAAC
>NW_018392743.1:0-2022 GCF_900095145.1 Mus pahari | reverse complement strand
TGTCTTAGTTATAAAACTGCTATAAAACATCAAGACCCAACACCAAGTTGGGGAGATAATGGTCTATTGGCTTACACTTCCTGATCATAGTTCATCATTGGAGGAAGTCAGGACAGGAACTCAAACAGGGCTGAAACCTGGAGGCAGGAGTTGATGCAGAGGCCATGGAGAAGTGTTGTTTATGGCTTGCTCAGCCTACTTTCATCTTATAGAATCCAGAACCACTAGCCCAGGGATGGCCCCACCCACATGGCTCGGACCCTCCCCATTGATCAGTAATTGAGAAAATGTCTGACAGCTGGATCTCATGGAGACGTTTCCTCAACTGAGGCTCCTTTCTCTGTGATCACTCTAGCTCGGGTCAAGTTGACACAAACCCAGCCAGTACAGGTATGATAGATATTTATGAAAATATTGTAACGAGACTCATTCTTTTACTCAATCATTAAATGCCAATAAAAAGTGAAAAAAATAAACGAGGCAAGCCAGTGTTAGGAACAGACAAACACAAGACAGCTGTTCAACCGCACAGAGGGCGGTGATGGGGAGGAAGCCTCAGCTGGCCACTCTGGTAGCTGTGTTGGCATTTAGGTTTGAGTCTTGGTCATTTTAGGTTAGGTTGACCTCCCATGACTCTGTGTGATACAGCGGGAGCTATGAAGGGTGAAGCTGGAGCTTGGTATTTATTAAGAGATATCATCCTCAGTCCTGATCCCAGGGTCATTGTCACTACTCTGGGCTGTGACGACCCACGAGAATGTCACCATCCTAATGGTGTTCTTAAGTCCTTTACCTGCCCATGGCCAATGACCAGCTACTTACTGTCCTCCTGCAAGTGCAGAGGGCAGCATGGGTACCTCTCAAGCTGTGCTAGCACCTGCTTGTGCTTGTCACAGGGTCGCCTGACATGTGGGAGGCTATGGTCTGAGACCCTGGCCTGCTTCTACTCACTAGGTAGGAAGGGATCAAAGTGGACAATGGGGCTATCTGGTCTGGGGTGCCTGTCACTTGGAGTATGCAGGAAGAGTGTTGTGGCATGGGTTGGTTACAAAGAGTGACTGTGAGTGGATGGCACCACTGAGGATCACAGACTCTAAGGTCGTGATGTCATATGTAAGTTTTGCTCCTGCCTGACTCATAAACTCCCTTGCCAAGGCAGGCCACAAAAGTAGAATTTCTTTTCCATAGACAGGCCATAGACCCTCTGTGTTAGGAGACTGCCTTGATGAAACCTCCCAGCCCATCATTGGTCCATGCTAGAGCATAACACCCTCTCATCTCACAGCATCCTCTTATCTCTCACTCATTATTTGGCTCATCACTAAGCCCAGGCTGGCTTTGAACTCAAGCTTCCTGCTTCAGTCTTTTGAGTGCTGGGATTGTTGGTGTGTATTATCATCCTTGTATAACAAGGCAGTATTGGATGAAAAAAATTATTAGTTTTAATGTTGGGTTGTGTTGTTATGTGGGATTTAATAACTCTAATCGCTCTTAATATGACCAGGCCAGCCCCCCAATAATTGAGACAGAATCCTATGGATTTATTTAATCAGCTTTGGTGTAATTACTAGGGGATTACCTGTCAACTGTTTTCCTCTTTAGACAGCCTGTCTCTCAGCTCTGCTCCCCAAGTTACTTGCTGTTTGAGTGTTCCCTGGGCTCCCCTTTTTCTGCTAGTCTGTCCTCAAGGGGCACTTCCCTTGGCCACGTGCTCCTGGTCCATCTGGTCTAATGGAAACCTCCTCCTCTCTCTGTCTTCTCTCTCCTCCTCTCTCCTTTTTTCTCTCTCCTCTTGGTCCCTACCTATACCCCCACCCCCAGCACAGTAACCAAAGCCCCACATACCTCTAGTCTCCCCAGTAGTTGGCTGTCTGCCATTTTACTTAACCAGTCAGAGAAGATGGGGGAGCAAAGGTTACGTGACAGCATTTGGTGTACATGAGAATGTGCTTGTCCGGCCATTAGCCAGATCTTGGTGGCCACTATTAACTAGTATGTAAACACATAGCAGCACCAGACCGA
>NW_018392742.1:3127-4392 GCF_900095145.1 Mus pahari | reverse complement strand
AACAACCCCTGAGAATATTAATGATGCTATGCTAGCAAGCAGGGGCCTGGAATAAAAGTCTCCTAACAGGCATCATTCACATCAGATAAANATAGAGACAGAGACCCACAGTCAAANATCAGGCAGAGCTCAGGTGNTCTTTGNAAGANTGGGAGNTAGAATTGCGGGAGCCAGAAAGGCCAAACACACCACAAGAAGATCTACACAGTCAGCTAACCTGGGCCCATGTGGCTCACAGAGAATGAGTCACCAAAGAGAAAGTCTTCCATTGGATGAGCATGTAGGCAAACCTGTGGGGGCATTTTCTTGATGAATGATTTATATGGGAATGATTTATGTGTCAATGGTGATGACATCTCTGGGAAGGTGATCCTGAGTTGTATAAGAAAGCAGGTTGAGCAATCCTTTAGGAGCAAGACAGGAAGCAGCACTCCCCTGCGGCCTCTGTTTCAGCTCCTTCCTCCAGATTTCAAGCTTGAGCTCCTGCTTTCACTTCCTATTGACAAGCACTGAGCCATAGGATGAGATAAACCCTTTCATCCTCAGTTGGTCCTGGTCATGGTGATCAGCACAGTCATAGAAACCTAAGGAAGGCATGGATTAAACAAGCTGGCACTGATAACTAGAGGATGGGAAGGTGCCTCCAATTTTATTTTTCCCTAAAAAAATCATGCAACAGCTAATGAGAAGAGCAATATGTTTCATAAGCTTATTCGTAATCTTTATGGAGCTGATGCATGAGTCATACATAGTCTTGTGTTTTTATAATAGAGGAAAACAAATTGCATTCTGGGGGAGCTGAAGTTCATGCCTACTAAATGTATTTTATATGTGAATGTGGGTGTGCAAGTGTCATCGTGTGCATATGCCATTTTGTGAATCTGTCATGGTGTGCATGTGTCAAGGTGTGCATGTCTCATGATATACATATGTCATGGTATGCATGTGCAATGGTTTCTATGTGTCATGTTATGCATGTACATGTTGAAGGACAACTTCCTGTAGTGAACTTCTCTTGCACTGCAGATTTTAAGGATGGAATTCATGTTGTCAAGCTTACAGGACAAGCACATTTACCCATAAGACATCCCATGACCTAAATGACTAATTCTGGATAATTTCTTATAAAGACATGTCTAAGGTTTACCCGTACTTGTTTTTGAAAATGTCTGTGTGTCCGAATTGGATGCTCACAGCCAGCTATTGGATGGAACACAGGGTCCAAAATGGAGGAGCTCGAGAAAGTACCCAAGGAACTGAAGGGG